>NC_056726.1:1195280786-1195405752 GCF_019279795.1 Protopterus annectens
ATTATATCTTCTGGCTCAGTATAGGTGTTTCCATTTACAATGAGCTCTGCACAGAATTGTTTATTGCCTTTAAGGTTGCGGACACAGCTAAAGAATGCCTTGTGGTTGCCTTTGGCCTGGGAGGTCAAATTTACCTCACATTTGGCTTTGGTAGACTATTTGTCCTGAGTTGTTTGTTTAGTTTGAGAGTATTTTTATCCTGCTGGGTGCTGCACCTCCTAATTTTTGTCATGATTTTTTCCTTCTCTTATAAAACCTATTCATAGGTTCATAGGTTGGTACTAGGCTATTGGCCCTAGGGCCTATACAAGCCTAGCCATAACAATTCCCTGACTATTTCTTTCCACACTATTTACTTCCCTGGACCCCTGTCTAGCAGGGCAATTGATGTGATCCCCGGGGTGAATTTCCTATCTACCATCCAATTGTCAAGGTTCCTTTTGAAGAGGGCCAAAGAGGTGCTCTGCTTGACATGTATGGGCAGTCTATTCCAGAGTCTGGGGAGTCTCTGGGTCAGGAACCTATCCCTCCAGCAAGTTTTGTTTATTGTGATGACAAGGTTTAGATCACTGGAGCATGTGGCTTTGAGGGATTGGGATTTCTTTAAGTGTAGCATGTCCAACAGCTCTGGGTTTGACATGGCCGTGTATGATAAGCAGAGATTGCCTCTGAGTAGACGATATGCGACAGAGTATAGCTGGATTTTTTTAAGGCGGTCAGTGTAGGGCATCTGCTTTAGGCCTGTGATTCTTTTAGTGAGGTATTTCTGCGGCCTTTCCAGTTGTTGCAGATGTCTTGAGAGGTGCATACCTAACGGGGTGTTGTATTCTATAATGGGTCTAATGAGGGATGAGTACAGTGGGGCAATGGCCTCCTTTTTTCTGGATGAAAAGCCCTTCGTGATGAGGTGTGCCACATAGAAGGATTTCCTGACTGTTGTGGCGATGTGGTTATTGAAGGTGACACCACTGTCCACCTGTGTCCCTAAGTCTCTTTATTATTTTTGATTTTGTGATATTATTATTATTGATTTTTGTGAGTCCACCATGGAGGCTTATTTATTGAATTAGTTCTGTACTTCTTCCTGGTGGGTACAGCTGCCTCTGTGCAGCTATTAACATGCTTGTATAGGGTTTCTGTGAACAGCTCTGCACAGACAGCAATGTTCTCAGGGTTTATGGGAGCTTGAAATTTTGTCATGTTATCACTTAATGGCAGGAAGTTAGCCTTAGAGTAGTTCTTGAATATTCCAGGTTTAGCTGGGGGTCCAGGTTTTATTTTTACTTCAAAGGAGACCATTTTGTGGTCTGACCTTATAGGGCAGACACTACACTAGGGGTTGTGCAGCACTGTCCCATATTAGTGAGGACCAAATCAGTATGGTTGCACCCATGGTTGCTGTATTGACAATCTGGTCCAAGGAGTTTGTGTTTACAAAATTCAAGAATCTCTGTGCCTATATATTTGGTGTTGTATAGGATTCCCAATTAATAGAGTAATTAACATAGCCCATGAATATGGTATTAGGTTGGATGGTGAGTGTTTCCAATAAGCTTAAGTACATGGTATGGATTTTTTGCGTCATACAGGGGGAGCTATAGCTTACAAGGAAGTGGTGTTGGATTTTCCCTGTGGTGATTTGAACATGGAGCACCTCAAGTGTATTGTCCTGTTTCACCAGCCTTGAGGTATATTTATTTTTAAGTAAATTGAGACACTTTTACCTTTAGTCCCTGTCTGTGTAGCAGCTCATCTAAATGTGTGGAATGCATTATAACCTTGCACTTTTTGTGTGGTCTCCATGGCTTTAAACCATGTCTCAGTGACTGCACATACATCAGTATTCTCTAGGGTGAAGAGAACTTCTAGTGATTAGAGTATTTTTGTTTACACTCCTAGCATTGAGCACTAATACCTTGGGTTTTGATTTGCTATGTTGAAAGTACTTTCAGTTTGGCATTGCCTAAAAAAGAAACTATGGGGGAAGACAATGTTTTAGCTAATATTTGAAAGCGTAGATGGGAGAGGTATAGATCATCCCTGGCAAAGCAGCATGGTCTGTTGACCATCTCCTTCCATGCTGACAAATATTGCACTCCCTTAGAATGACACTAGAAACTAAGCCACTTATTAAAGTCAGTCATCTTTTGTTCATATTATGACATCATCCTTAGAGAAGTTAAAATGTTGCTCAGTGATAGGATTGTACCAGCCTGGGGCACATATTCCAAGAGATCCATCATGACTTTCTTAATATACTTTAAGGAGGTAAGTCCAGGTTATTTACACCCACATGGACTATTACTGAGTTATACTGGTATAAAAATCACAGCAACTAGCATTGCCTATCCTGTCTCAATCCTTATGAACAGGTCACTCCAAGAATCCCACTTTTCTTCTCTCTCTCTAAAAGACATACATTATCCCTCAGCACAAAGGAGGAAATTCAACAGACATTACTAACTTTAGACCTACAACAAATTTCCCCCTCTCCAAAATCCTCGAAAAATATGTTAAAAAAAAATTGCTAAACTATCTCCTGCAAGAAGAACTCTTATCCCCTACACAACAATGCTTCCATCCTTCCCATAGTAATAAATATAGATATTGTCTATAAAGCCAGAGATAATAACAAACTAGTCTCCTCCTCATATCTAAACTAGTCTAAACCTTTCGACATAGTTTTGTCACAGCAAACTACTTCAGATGTACTCATTAGGTCTCTCTCAGCCCACCCTTCTGAGCTTAAAAAGCTATCTGTCCAATAGGTATCAGGCAATAAGATGGCACTCCACCCTGTCTCCATACCTCACAGTTACCATCAGTGTAAAATAAGACTCTATCTTTGGTCCCTTCCTATTTAACATTCTCACAAACATCTTCCATATATCCACACAACAGGAATCCCTAATACAGTACTCGGATGACTCCACATTCATTTACACATCTGACAACATGGAAAACCTCTGAAAAATTAGTCAGGAAGCTTTAGCAGCCACTGAAACACAGCTTTGTAATTCACAATTCTTGCTCAGCCCTAAAATAAATGGCTACTTTTTTCCACAATCCCTCTCTCGTGAAAAAAAAACAAAATTTACAGTCATCTCTCTTGATAATGCAACCATTGAATTCACTTCTTATAGCAAGTTATTTGGGATTATAATGGATGATAATCTTAACTTTGACTAGCCAAATCTACATAAGAAAACTCATCAAAAAGTGGGGATGCTTTATACATTCAAAAACTTTCTCACCAATGTTACTAAAACTACATTTGCCACCTCTTACCTCCTCCCCACTCTTCTTTATGGTACTCATATATTTATTAATCTCCAGACATCATAAAAATCAAAACTTGAACAATGCTATAACAAAATTGCTAAATTTGCAGCAAATACCCCTTTCCAAACTCACCACTGTACTAACAATCATAAATTGGTTAAAACTAGCCCATAAACTAATATATACACAGCTTCTTAAAACCTATAAAATTATCCAGAATTCATCTGCGTGTCTAGCACTAAATATCATTCTACACAACTATGTTCCCAGTCAGTCATTACAATCCATTGACCAAAATCTCCCGTCTCTCTGCAAACCTATAAAATCTGCTGGAAATTGTCTGTAATTGTACCACTTGCTAAGGCCTGGAACTCCTTACTTGTATCTATCAGGCCAATATCTTCCCTCCCTTCCTTCAAAACTGTTCTGAAAGACTTTCTTACCAATAGCTGGCTCTGTTCTTTGCTCAACCCTAGAAAAAGCTGCAGACCTAAATGCAAACAAATACCTATTCATACCTTACATCCCTTATTCTCTATTATTCACTCATGTCCTTACATCTATCAGTTTCTATTCCCTGGCTTTTTCTCTAAATATACTATTTTTTCTCACTTTCCATATTGCAACCCCTGCTTGTATTATTCTAACTTACCTTTAATTTCTCTATAAACTGACTAAAGTTTCTCTAAATATTAAATTATTATCATATAATCTGTATCTATTCTTAACCAACATTTTCGTTTTATGTCTAATTTGGTATAATTATTTAAACTGTAATTGTTTTTGCATTATTTTAAAGATTGGAAAATTATTGTTCTTAAATTGTTTTGTAATACTTTGAGGCTTTTCTCTCTGGGCATTTGCTGAAAATGGACTCCTACCCAGTCAGCCTTTCCCGGTAATCAAATATCAATAAATCAATAAATGAATAATGCTTATATTCTCATTTCCTGCAGTCTACTGTCACATGGGAAGTTTGTGAATTATGACTTCATACATGGTGTATTTAAATAATTCTCAGGTATATAAGTTCTTTTTGAAATGCTCTCAAGGCTCGAATCCAGATGTATATAAAGTTGGTTTTGAATGCTTTGTATGACTTCTGTGGCTGTAAATGTTGGCTACACCTTTCCTTGACACACCACTATCCTACTGCTATGTTGATGTACCTACTTCCTTATGTGAAGCCTGTCTTGTACAGATCTTTTGTGAATAATTATGCTGAAAAAGCAAACAATAACCCAACAGAAATATATTCAAAAATGAAGCTTGCATTAATGTGTTATGTCTCTTCTGTGTATTCCTGTCACCAACTGTCCACCTCTTCCAACCACTTTTGTATCATCCAGTAAACCTCTTTGATTCCAAAATGTTTCCATAAGATATGTTTACACCAGCAATAACATGTTTGGTCCTTTCCATGTGTTTCATAACATAACAATAGCATTCATATAATGATTGACTAAATGCGACTGTCATGACAAATGTATACATCATTACACATGAAACATGGCTATAACATGTATCTGTTCCATATTACAGCAGGTTCACATACAGTTATGTACGAATAAGGCTTCTTCCTTGAAAGTTGGCACAGAGCACCACAGAATACTGCTAAATAACATTCAAAGTTCAACACTATTCCCCACTCAGGCATAATAGATAAACTCTCTCAACTAGGCATCAATCCATATGTTACCAGATGGATAGCAAACTGGCTTACTGATAGAACCCAGCTAATCAAAATAGTGGAAGCCACCTCAAGCAGTAGACCCATAATGAGCAGTGTACCCCAGGGATCAGTCTTGGGGCCTCTGCTATTTGAGATATACTTCTCTGAGGTGCAGGCCAAAATCAGTGGGCTATAGCTGACCAGGTTTGCAGATGACTACAAACTGAGTGTGGTCATCAATTCCCCAAGTGATGTGGATGTCCTCCAAGAGGGTCTCGCCCAAACAAATGACTGGTGCCAAAAACATGGCCTCAAGCTGAATGCCAAAAAATGCATCATTATCCCCTTTGAGGAGAGTGACATCCCCACATATTATCACATTAATAACAGATGTCCTAAGCATGGAATCAGTCATGAGGGATTTGGGTGCCCATGTTGATAGCAACCTGAATTTTGACCACCATGTTGCTTTTGTTGTATGAAAACTTTCTACATGGCCCACCTCATAAGTAAGGGTATCTCATCCAGGGACAAGGAGGTCATAACATCCCTGTGTTCTTCTCTTATAAGGCCAATTATTGAGTACAACACCCCCCCTTTGGCATGTACCTCACAAAGTACATCCAGCAGCTGGAGAGACAACAGAGGCTCCTCACCAGTAGAATCCAGGGCCTCAAATATCTACCTTACAAAGGCTAAAAACCCTGTCCCTCTACTTAGTTTCATACAAACTCCTCAGAGGTGACCTCTGTCTGGTATACAAAACAATCTCAGACCCCGCCTTGATGGGACTGCTACATATCCGTAAGTCAAGCTCCACTCAAGTCACCCACATGCATGACCTCAACCTGGTCTGTGACATCAATAGGACTTGTTGGCGGGATAGATTTGTGCCCCAGAGACTCCCATCTGTGGAATAGACTCCCTCTCCACGTCAAGCAGAGCACCTCATTATCCCTTTTTAAGCACAACCTGGATAACTGGATGGGAAACAGAAAATACACCCCTGGCATTCACCTATGTCCCTGCTGGAAACAGTTTAACAGTAAAGCAGTGAAAAATACAGTGCAGATGTAATGCAAGTTAATAAAACAGCACAGTTAATTAAATATAAGTGCAGTATAAGTCAGACGAATAAACTGAAAAATGGTACCTAGTTTTTTAGATTCTCTCAGCAGCTTTGAAATCAGCACAGGTTATATACAGAACTACCACTCCATCTCTCCCTTCACTTGCTGGCTTCTTGAACTGACAACCCTTTCAGATTACTTATCAGGAATGTATGTTATTACTGTGACTTAAAATTAAAACAAAATGCTTATTTTGTAGCTTATATTTTGTTATAAGGCATGTTAAAACAGAAGTAAACTACAGGATTCCTGGATTGTCTCTTGATGTTCTTCTCTCAGTGTCTCATTAAGTCACTTAGTCACACTGTAAGGAGCTTGTTCGATGGGCCACTGTTGTCCTGTGCCATTGTGGTATATCACCAGCTGGGTGCACCCAGGCTTACCAATAAACATCTTTCCATACTCTGTACTACTGCCTTGATCTCCTGAACCTGGGTAAGAGGTAGATGCACTTTCCCTTGTTCCACAACCCACTTTTTTTAAATGTTGTTATATTTTATTTTTCTGTCTTTCTCTTTGTTTTCCTGTCTTCCCCTCATTTGACCCATGACTTATTCTCCTTCACATCCCATGCCCAGCAGTTTTACATACTGAAAACTGTATATTATTTTCTTTGGTGAAGCATTTGTTATGACGGAGAACAGGTACTCTTCTTACCTGAGTTACTGTTTATTTTATTGATGGAATTCTTGCATCACATCTGCTTATGACTGTGTTCATTTATGTTACGTCCTATACTGACTTATTTTTCTCTGCATGCTTGCTCTTACATTACCATTGTTGCATCAATACTGATTAAAGTTTACATTTTTTGATTTTGGTTCTTTTTACTGCATTACTGTTTTTGTACTTACAGCAAAATTTATAATTTTTCTATCAACCTCTGCTTCCCATTGCTCAGCATATATATGTCATCTTTCACTTCTCTGGGATTGTTATGCTGCTGTGACTGAAATACAAATGTATCTACCACAGTACTGAATTGGTAACATTCTGTTAAAGTCCTTGTAATCAAGACATTATTTTGCATCACAGCGTTTACATTTTAATGCTTACTAGTGTTTATTTTCATGCTGTCTGAGACTGACTATTCTATAGTTATTTTTGCAACTTTATTCATTAATGATCCATTCATAAACCACTTATCAGTAAAAGAAGCAAAGGAAAACAGTCCCTCTCTTTTAGTCATCAAAATAAGCCTGGTCTTATCTTCTGATGAAGTAACTGGAGTGGTACATAAAACCAAATGGTTAATCCAATGGGTTTTGGGTTGAAAACCATGGTGAGCACTCAGCAACAGCAACTGACTACTGTGGGATTGCAAGCATCTAACACTAAAAGTCATACAAGAGGCATGAAGCTAGCTAGTATTAGCTACTATGGGAGCTAGACTACACAAGGGCTGCAGTGTCCCTTAAACACATCTCTGGATCATGTAAGTTATAATATGTGGAGGTCCTTGAGAGAGCAAGGCCCTGTTGGGCCAAATTGATCCGACTGGTCTAAGGCTGGCCCTGCATAAGGGTTGCACATTTTACTCCTTTCTATTATTTCTACAATGACTGCTGTCAAGAGTGATTTCTTCCCTAAGTCAAGCAACATCTTGATCATATCTGTCCTGATTTCATCCCTGGCTTCATTTCCATTAGTGCTTACTTATTCTGTCTAGGATGGTTTGTTTTTCCACCTTTACTGTAGACTGTGTTTGGAGCAGAAAAGCTTTTGTGGAGTCTTCTTCATTCAGAAATGGTTGGAAGTTCTCCTTCCATCTTTATTTGATGTCTTCAGGATGGTAATCAGATTGCTGCTGCAATCCCTTGTGAATAATGTCTAATGACTATCTCCTTTTTATTTATGTCTTTAACTTGCAACCTGATAGGGTTTCTTTCTGCCATCTGCTAAGTCATGTCCCATAAGCTGGTAGAGATTCTCTGGCACCTTGATCCTTGCCACTCTGACTGCCGACCTAGTATATTTGTTAGTCAATAAGTATCCCTTATTATATGCAATCTTTTCTGCCTCTAATGTCTTCCTATACTTTCTTAGATATTTTTTTCCTGTATTCGTGCATTCCACCACCAGCTCTCCTTATTCACCCTATCTCCATACGTGGCTTGGCTGCATATCTGTTCTATAGCCTTCAACTTGTTGTTTAGAGACATTACCATTCTTCTTTGTCTCTACATATTTCTTTTTCTTTTTGAGGTGCTATAGCTCTTAATATTTCCTTAAACTCCTATGCTTTCACTCCAGTCAAATTCCAGTTCTTCAACCTAATCTTTGGGGATCCACCTCCGCCCTCTTTAGTAATGGGTGCTAATCCTAACCCTAATGCTGCCCCTTCCCCCATCCCTAACCCTACACCTTAATGCCATTAAAACCTTCCAGTAGCACTGTCACTACACAAGACAGACTCAGATATGCAAACATTCACAAACACACACACAAACAACACATTACATCTAGCCACTAACATAACTCTTGCCCTTACTGTAAAATCTCCAACCTGAACTCTAACTCACATATTCACACACATATACTCCTCACCCCCAACCCCACTTACCTGTATCAGGATTTACCTGTTTCAACATTCCATATCATCAACACATCTACCACTCGTCGATCCATACTGTCAACATTAAATCACACCCCTGTGTTTGTTGGACATATGTTTGGTAAAATGTAAGAAACCCATATATATATATATATAATATATATATATATATATATATATATATATATATATATATATATATATATATATTATATATATATATATATATATATTATATATATATATATATATATACGAAGAGAGAGACAGAAACACTGAAGTGCAGGAAATGTACGTTTTCAGGTCGGGTTGCTCCTACCCTGTAAAATCATAATTTTGTAATTTTATTTCACCTTTTCTTCTTGGACTACAAGTAGAAACATTAGTAAACAGGTGTTAGGGAGTTATTAAAACTGGAGTAGTTTCCATAAACACAGTACACACTCATGCTGTTGTTGAAAAGAAAGAAAATCTTGTATAACAAAAGGAATATGTATAATTTTGGAAACAACTGACACAATGAATGCTGTTTAACAATGTGCTGTATAAGGAAATATTATGTTTATAGTCTGGAGGGAATGTTTAACTCCTAAATATCCAACTGTGCATTGTTGCATTTCCACAAAGCATGGAAAAGCAGTGGGCAGCAGGAAAGTGCTGTAGTAAAGAACAAAATCTGTATACTGTCTTTATAAGGCTTGTGGAGTAAACACTTTTGTGCCCTAATGCCCAAAAGCAATAGTTTAAATCAACAGTTAGTTCTATGTTATACCATAGGAGCACTCCCTTCTAAAGGAGGTATTTCATTAAAACGATACTATCCAAGGCAAAATACAACCCTATGTGTAGATATTAGATACAGTAAAGGTAGTGTGGTTGACTAATAAACTGCTAAACTTATCTGTTGCTATTGTTTCCCTGATGACTTCTTATCTGTGCCATGTGAATAGAACAGAAGACATGATGCTTCTATCATTTTGTTTTCTCAGCTGTTAGAGCTAAATTGAAGGTAATTTTGGCCTCTTCATGGCTTTATATTGTAAGAGGTCCCGTTGCTATAACAACTAAAGGCACCATCATGCTTTTTCTGTCTCTAATGAGAATGAGAACTGGAGGACTTCCTGAAGCTAACACAAACCCTGTTTCATTCCATCTTTCTCTTCAGCTCCTGATACAGTTATTACAATAAATAAATACATTATAGACTAATAAGTTAGTGACATAAAGTGGCCATCTTATAATGTTCTACTCTATAAATT
Organism: Protopterus annectens; assembly: GCF_019279795.1. Lineage (NCBI taxonomy): Eukaryota > Metazoa > Chordata > Ceratodontiformes > Protopteridae > Protopterus > Protopterus annectens. Next base: position 1,195,290,684 of record NC_056726.1, read on the forward strand.
TGTCATATTATATAACATTTTTCTGAGCGACTATCTAATGAAAATGCAATGGATACATGTGAATACTTGATTAAAGATTTGTTCTTACTTTCCAATGATTCCTTTTAACTTTTATTCCACAAATTTGCATTTTATAGCAGTGTTACAAGGTTTCTGGTTCTGACAGTTTTTTTTTTAATTAAGGATGCAGCAAATGTAGCTACCCAGAGTACCAATAAAAATGTGTATCTTCTGCACCATCAACTGTGCATTAACCTCATCACACACAGACAAAAAACAACACACACACACACACACACACACACACATACACCAACAACACACACACACACTAACAACAACACACACAAACACCAACACACCAACAACACACACACACACACACACACGTATATGTCTTCCAGTACTTCTGGTGTCTAAGGTTCTTTGACCTCACAGCTTGAATACCTAAGAAGGGGAGAAGTTAGGGCACAATGGCCTATACAAGAGGCACACAAGTGTCTGCTCTTCTTCTTAAGGTGCATCTTTTCTTTTGTGCTTAGTTCAGACATTTTTCATAATTTTTTTTCATTTACTGTTTCATACCTTGATATTTTAAGATATTAAGAGAGTTAGATGGAAACTGTTGTAAATATAGTGGAAACAATTTGCTTTGCAGAGCACTACAGAGAAATCATTCATACGTATGTCTGGATATGGATAACTGCACTACGAATGGCTGGAAGGGAGGGGAGTAACACCTTCTCTGACAGCAAAAACACAAATGCTACTGACATTTTAAGCAAAGATAATGAAAAGGACTTCCTAGTACAGCAAGTTAAAGGTTTTTCAAAAGGTCATATGCAAGTGATGCTCTTCTCAGTCAGTGATAAAGTAATGATTCTTGGGTCTTCCTGCAATGTTGAAGACTGCAACCAAAGAGCACCCATTGGACCCATCTCCAGTTTTTTCTAGTCATGCAGTTTGATGCATTTCACATGTGTTCAAAGTGCTCACAGTTCTTTTGTCGGTTCATTTTTCCAGACTGTCTTTCTTCCAGTCAGATAAGTACCCCATTGGGGTGTTTTTCTCTGTTAATTTAATGTTTAAAAAAGCCAACAATTGCTTAAAGTATGAGAAACAAATCCCACATAAGGATTTTCACTAATTTTGTCTGTTCTCTCTGGGGCCTCAGCATGACATGTGTAATTTCTCTGACTGTGAAAAATTCCGAATTTGTTTTCCATGGTAGTGTCGCAACCCACTGTCACTGCAGAGCCTTCACATACACCACCTTACACTAGACTCATTCTGAAGAAATAGAAAGACAAAAGGACCCAAAGGGTATGATACTGCCAAGAAAGCTCTGACTCTAGTCCCTAAGCTGATGATGACTCAGGTGCGGTGCCTTTGCCACCCCTAGTCAGGCAACTTTGAGGCTGGAACCCTCTGGCATGACCACCCAGGAGGCTGACATGGTTTCTGGTCAACCTACCACTGTTGCCACATAGATATTGGTCAGCTCTGAAGTTGTTCAGCAGGTCTTAGCTTCCAATATTTGTACTGTGGTTCTTGAAGGAGACACCCTGTCTACCTCTGAGACCGAAACCTTGACTAAAGTCTCAGTTCAATGATTGCAAACTCAGATCATCTCTTCTGAACTGACACCTAACTCCTAACCTTCAGGAATTACTTCTCCAAAGATCCATTCAGCCTTTTCCTCCAGGTCAGGATGGAAGAAGCTTCTACTCAAGGATCTTTCTACTTCCAAGAAAGAAAGGCACCAGGAGGCCCATCTTGGACCTTTCAAAACTAAACAAGTTTCTCAATATCCTAAAGCTCATCATGATTACTTTATGCAAATTACTTCCCATGATCTTCAAATATGCCTTCCTGGTCACTGAAGATCTAAAAGAAGCATACGTCCATGTACTGCTAACAGACAGTTACGGAAAATACATACGATTTGTAACAGGCCCTCACATCCAGTTCTATGCTTTACTGTTTGGGCTGTCCACTGCTTCCTGAGTTTTCAAAAAATGCTTGGGTCCTCTGATAGCACATTGCAGAACTCTGAGAGTTAATATTTACCCATATTTAGATGACTGTCTCATTCAGGGAAAATCCACAATATAAACCCTAGATGCCTTGCAGATCACTGTAGGCTGTTTTCAGAAGGTTGGTCTCCACCTTAAATCTTCAAAAGTCACAAACTCTTCCTCAAACAAGGATCTTTTTTGGGTGCACTCCTAGGTTTGGACCAACAAAAAGCCTTCTTCCCCAGGATAAGATGTCTTTCTTGACAACTATCTGATCATCCTGTTTCCAAAACAACGCATCCCAAAAAGGAAATTTCTGATGATTCTGGGTTACCTGGTACCTTAGATTCTCATGATTCCACTTGCAAAGTTACACATATAAAAATATTAATTGTTCCTAAGCAATGCTTGGGAACCATATTCTCAAACCTTGGATACCCTATTGCCTGTCTTTCCATGCCTAAAGAAAGAGCTCCTATGGTGGAAGAACACTATACTGCAGAACCCAGGAGCAAATTTTCTTTATCAGAAACAAACAAAACCATCATCATTGACAGTTTAGATATCACTAGGGATTCCCACATAGGTTTTCAAAAGGTTCAGAGCATCTGGACACCACTGCAGAGAGGTTTAGAGCATCTGAACACCACTGCAGAAAAAAGAACATGTAAATCAGAGGGACCAACTAGCAATTAACCTGGCCAGACATCTTTTAAACAAAATTTAAGCACAGGGACCTTGCAGATCTGGACAGACAAAACCACAGTGATGTGGTATATAAACAGACAAGGGGGTACCCTGTCCTGCCCTTTGTGCAACCTCATGAGGTAAATGTGGATGTTTGCTCAAGAACTAGGTATAATTCTCATTGCATCTTATATTCTGGATCAAAACAATACCCTGACAGATTTTCTAAGCAGGGGTCTTCTAAACCCCAACAAATGTATGCTGAAGAGAGAGGTGTTCTTGGATCTAAATCTACACTGGGGGAGGGGATATCGCCTCAGTAAACCTATTTACCTCTCAGTAGAATAGATAACTACAGAAGTTCTGCTCCAGACCTCAACAGACAGGGACTTGGAAAATAGATGCTTTCTCTCTCACATGGATAAACTTGTTCCTCTTGTGCATTCCCACACTTTTCCCTCATTCCCAGTGTAATGATAAACATCAGGGAGGAAAGATACAGCATGATCCTAGTGGTCCCTTCTGACTGAGTCAACACTGGTTCTCCCTTTTCTTGACACACAGCAAGGGGAGATTCTGCACTCTTACAAAGGAAGTAGATCTCCTCAGCCAATTCAAGAGAATCTTCCATCCTCATATAAGTTAACAGCCTGGAAGATTGGGTTTTGACACCAGGGAATACCTCCGATCTAACAGAAGTGCTTTTCATTCTAAAGGAAGCAAGGAAACCCAATACCAGAAAATCATATCTGGCAAAATGGAAAAGATTTTCTATCCGCTGTCACAACAAGTACACAAACCTTTCTCAGGCAAACATCAATTCAGTCATGGGGTATCTATCAGGTCTGTTTCAAAAGGGACTTCCCTACTCTGGTATTAAAGTACAAATATCTGCCATCTCAGCTTGCCAGCAAAGTGCTATACCTATATTTTCACACTTCCGCATGAAACTTTGGCTGAAAGGGTAATTCACTTGAGACCAGCCAGAAGGAATCCATCTCCTGCCTCGTATCTAAATTATGTGCTAGAGAAGCTTAACTTGCCCCCTTTGAACTTGCTACCACTGCCTCTCTAAAAATGCCTCTTGGAGTACCACTTTCCCTATAGCTGTTACATCAGCAAGAAGGATCTCAGAGCTACAAGCCCTCATGTATAAAAAGCCTTTCACAGTCTTTCATAGGTATAGAATAACCCCTAGAACAAACTCATCTTTTTTTGCCAAAGGTGGTATTAGAACTTTAAACCAGCCTATCCACCTGTCAGTTTTCTTCCCAAATCCATACAACAGAACAGATGAAGTCCTTCATTCCAGGGATGTGCACAGGCAGATTATGTTCTGTCTAGACAGGACAAAACCCCCTAATAAAGTAAAGCAATTACTGATGGCTTTTGCTGAGGATAAGTAGGGCAGGCCTGTCTCCAAACAAACTATTCTAAATGGATAGCCAATTACGTTAAATTCTGTTACACCATGGAAATATTCTACCTGGGCATGTTAATGCCCACTCTTCCAGACATGGGGCAACTACCAGTGCTTTCTTTAAAGGAGTCCCTACCAAGGACATCCTCGAGGCAGCCACATGGAACTCAGTGCACACCTTCACAAAACACTATAACCCTGAGAATTTCTCCAGGGCTAAAGCAGGTTTTATTACTGCCATCCTGCAAAACTTTATTTCCTATGGTCATACAGATGCTCTACCACCCACCTTTGGGCTTTGGGAGTCCTCTCAAGAATCAATACTCCAACACTGAATACAAATAACACAGTACAGTTGTGTCTCTCACTTACCATAAGTGTAGATGTTCAGGTAGATCAGTGTAGCAGTACATAATCTCACCCTCCAACCCCTCTATTTTCTGACCAATTTTCTCCCCCTTGCTAGGTCCTCGGCAGATAGCCATCTTACCATCATCATCTTCTCTCTGCCTCCTATCATCTTCCTTCTTCTCACTCATATTCAGACAACTGGGGAGGTTGTGTTATCCTCAGGCATCAGACTGCTTATTTACTGCTTATAAAGACCTAATGATGCTGCCAGCTATGATCTTTTTATACCCTGATGACCAGACATTGGTCTTTGGACATCCATTGGCTAGGGTTGATGAAAAGTGTCTGAAAAATAGGCTGTTCATGGGATTCTACATGACAGGAAGACCCAAGAATCAGTATTGCAACACTGATCTACTCAAACATCTACAATTATGGTAAGTGGGACACAACTGTACTTTCAGGAGAATACCAACATAAATTATTCGCACTGAGAGCTCATGTAAAGCCAACCTATAGGTGGGGGGTCGAAACAAAAGTTGGGGTGCACTGCTGCACTCTACAGATATTGACCTTACTAAATCAGATATGTTCTATGCTCACAAAGGAGCAAAAGGAAACATCTAATATTAATCTCCTCTGTCATCTTCTCCTATTATGGTTCTCAAATACAGATGGTAGCATCTGGCAATAGGTACTTTTGGTTACTGAATGTAAGATTCCTACATCTGTGTCTCACTGTCATTTTATTTATAACTGATAGATGTTATAGGTACAGTAAACCCTAGTTTGAAAAGTTTGTTTCATCATGGAGATGGATAGCTCACTGATAATGTCATTTTGATACAAATTAAGATTGACGAGAATACAATTTACTAATATAAAGGATTACTGCAAAAGAAAGCTAACAGTATTCTAAGAGCTCTGTGTTCATAACAAAAAACTAAAATGAGTCAAAACAGCTTATAAATAAATATGCACATGTTGACACTACTGCTGAGTGTATAAGCTTCTTGAGATGAAGCAAAGTAACTACTGTGAACATTATTAGAATTTTACAACTTCAGCATATTGACATGTATTAAACAATGGTCAAAATGCTCATTGTTATTCTGATTGGAAAACAAGTACTTATTTATAGGCAAAGACAAAAAAATAGAACTCTGCTACTTCAGCATATAAAGCTGCTCTGAAGCTTGGACAGGGAAAAAGCAAATAGCCATAATGTTTTCATGCTTGTTATACATATTTAATAACTTGCATAGATTAATGCAGATATTTTCAGTGTGCATTATACCTTCAATGACTGCACTGTATAACAGTATAGTTTGTGAAAAGTATACCATAGTTCAGTTGTGCATTCTTACACTAGGAATACATAGTGCTAGCTTATTACAAAAGTATTGTTTAAAAAACATTATTATAGCTATGTGAAAAAAGCTTCTGGGCAATATGCAGACTAATGGTTGTGACAACCATGAGCTGTATACCAATGAAGACACAATTATTATCTCACTGTATATGTGAAAAAAGACTCCCAGGCAATATGTAGACTAATGGTTGTGATATGCATGAGCTGTAAACAATTATTATCTTGCTTTATATGTAAAAAAGACTCCTGGGTAATATGCAAGTTTTTAAGTGCTTTTTTTTTTCAAGGGTTGGGAGGGTGGCCTAATGGTTAAAGTGTTTACCTTACAAACACAAGGTGCAGGGTTTGAGTTTCACAAGGGATAATTGACTAGGCATAAAATGACTCACAAGGGTAGTCAGCCTAGTAGTAATCTATGAACTGTTGAGGGCTACACACTCAGGTGCACTAGTCATTTTTTCTGCTTTAAAAGTGCTCGTTTTAATGTATTTGTTTTAATTTTTGAAAAAAAAATCCTATCTCTCTACTCGTTTCCAACCTTTCTGTAACCAGTAGAGTCCCATTTTCAGATTTTGCTGACTTCTGGGCTGTTTTGTAGTTTCTGTGTTGCCCGGACCTTACTAAGATAGAAGGAAGCTTCTCTGTACATCAGTGAGAGTGGTGAGCTTTGAGCAGTAAAAGTGATATTAGAAAAAAACTGTTATATAAAGAAACAGTATTTATTTTAAAATGTAGGACTCTGATACCTCAGGGACTGAACATAGATTGTTGTTGGAAGAGTATTATTTGATCTTGTTACTTTAAGGATAGGAGTTGAATGTAATAATGCTTAAGTGATTCATTAATTGTTTAATTAGTGAAGTGACTGCTGTTGTATATAAAATAAGGTTCTTGCATTTGTATTTTACTCCTTGAAGGCTGTGTAAAGCTGAGGCACTAGAGGGCAAAATCTGCAATAAAAAGCTTTTACTGGCTGTATCGTGGTGCTTTATGTGTTGTGGCATAATACATGTTTGTTTTACTGTATCTGTTTTAATTTTTGAGAAAAAAAAATCCTATCTCTCTACTCATTTCCCACCTTTCCATAACCAGTAGTCTGGTTTTTAGATTTTGCTGAATTCTGGGCTATTTTGTAGTTTCCGTGTTGCCCAGACCTTACTTTTTTTTTTCAAACATTTCTTTATTCAGTTTTTCAAATAGAAATAGTAAAATAAAATAAAATAAATGTCCATTATACACATAATTTCAAATGGAAAAACATACAATTACAATACATACAAACCAATAACAAAAATCAAAAGAAAAAAGAAAAAAAACAACCTATATACAATATGTACAAAAAGTCACACTAACAGTCAACCTCTTAGAAAGCCAGTCTTAAGTAAGAAGAGAAGATCTAGAAGTACAACCAATAATGGGATATTGCCAATGGGGGGATAGGGAAAAAGAAAATGTCTCCTCTATACAGGCTAGAACCTTATGCGGTCAGCTAATTACCAACAAACGAAAAAAGAAAAGTTCTAATTAAAATTTCCTACCAGCTCCTTATAATAAGGAGATCTTTTCTAACAGTGAGTAATATTTGTTCACCTCTTAAGGATGACATCCAGCAAGTATTCCCAATATTTGCATTAGTATTTGTGTTTAGTGGTTATGTATAGTCATTTGTGGGAAGAGATGTATTTAATGCCTAAGTTGCTGAAGCCTTCCCACAAAAGGGGGCAGCAAGAGTCCAGTTCTTTGAGATGTAGAATTGAATAAGAACACAAATTGTGATGAGGACATGCTGTGGGATTTTTGGGAGATTGTTTGTATTAATGTGTAGTATAGCTATTTCCCATGACAGGGTGCTAATTTCATAACCCATTTTTTCAAGCCTAACTCTTAATGAACTCCATAGATTATGGACTTTGCTGCACTCCCACATAACATGAAGGATATCTGCTGGTTGACTAGAGCAGTGTGGGAATTTAGGCGAGTGATTAGTATTGAATTTATTAATTTTTGTGGGGTGAAATGTGTCATTATTAATCATTAGTTGGGTGTATAGTAGCTTTTAGAATGGAGTACATTTGACCATATTTTCAATGGCAGTCTTTATGTTTTGCTCATTAACTTGTTGGGATTTCCCTTGCCAGAACGCAGAGAATAATAAAAGATTCTGACATTTTATATCCATTACCAGTTTGTATACTCTAGAAATTGCTTTCCCCTTAGTCGTCAGGTTATTGAGAATTAATTGAGATATATTTACATGCTGCATAACCCCATTATCTGGCATAAATTTGGCATTTATAAGATATCACAGTGAGTTAAGAATGCTTACATATTTCTTTGCAAGATTAAGTTGCATTCTAAGTTGTGTTATATCATATTCCCTTCATTTGTAGATCTCCCAAACTGTAAGGTTCCTTAATAAGGGATACCCTTGTAAATTTATAAGTTGATCATTTAGCTTCAAATTAGGATTTAGGTGAAGGGGCTGGAGGAGGGAGAGGGCCTTAGATAGTTATACTGAATTAAAAAGCTTTTGAGTAGTTACTACCATTTGCTTAATAACTGGATGTAAATTCTTTACATATTAAGACTTTATCTGTTGTAATTTGTATGAGGTAATAACACTATAGTATAATTTAAAGTCCTGTAATCCTAATCCTCCCTTAGATTTTAGAAGCATAAGTTTATCATATCTAATTCTAGTAGATTTACGATACCAGAGAAGTCTAGATATATTTCTCTCCATATCTAGAAAGAATTTTTTGGGAAAATTTAAAAAGGTGGCGTTTAGTTGGAAAAGGATTCATGGTATCAGGTTCATCTTTACACTAGCTTTTGACAGCAAGGACATATTAATGTTCTTCCATCCATTTAAGTCATTGTCAATAGCGTTCCACATACGGCTTAAGTTATTTTTAATAATTTCTTCAAAGTTCGGGGTATATATTATTCCCAGATATTTCATCTGATAAGTTAACTTAATCTCACTCTCAGGGAAGTAGTAATCCTTGTGTACAAGAGGATTTAGAGGAAAGAGATTGGATTCACTAGGGTTTAATTTATAATTGGAGATCTCCGAGTACCTATTGATTGCTTTAAGTATTTTAGGGATATCAGTTGAGGGAAGTTGCAGGTAAATATTTAAGTCATCAGCAAAGGCCGAGAACATGAGTTTAATGTTGTGTAATCTTGGACTGTGATGAAAGGCTTTTTGTAAGATAAAAGGAGCAGGGGTTCAAGGTATAAAAGGTAGGGGGAGAGCAGGCAACCTTGTCTTGTACCATTAAAGATTGGAATAAGTTTGGTTCTACAATTATTAATCTGAATGGAAATGGAAGCCATTTGATAGAGGACCTTAACTTTTTTTATAAATTCTTGAGGAATACCAAATAGAAGCATTACATTGAATAGAAAGTTTAAGTTAACTCTATCAAATGCTTTGCTAGCATCAGCGGTAATAACATATATGGGATTTTTATCTGTCTTGAGTAATCTAATAGCTGTGTCCAATAGTAGGGTATTGGCACATGTTTGTCTGTTTACCATGAAACCCAATTGATCTTGAGATATAATAGAGGGGAGTATATTTTTCAGATGATTAGCTAAAACTTGCGCTAAGATTTTAAGGTCAATATTTATGAGGGCAACTGACCTGTAATTACATGGAGCTATTGGGTCAGAATTTGGCTTGGGTATAAGTAAATTTTTTGAATTATTTATGTATATATATGTTATGCCATGTTGTATTATATAGTTGTATACTTTTAATAGAAATTTTGATACAGGTTCTAAAAATAGTTTATAAAATTCAGTGGTGTTTCCATCTGGTCCTGGTGATTTTCCCAATTTGAGCTTATTTATTGCAATTTTTATTTCTTTTAGATGCAACGGTGCCCCTAGAATCTTTTGTTGGTCTTGGGAAGTTTGTGGAAATTTTAGATTTTGCATATAATCTTGAAATTTTTCATTTGAGGGAGGGAGGGGCATGTTATACAGTTTTTTATATATGGTCTCAAACACATTTATGATGTCTCGATCCTCATGATTTACCTGACCTTCATAGTGTATTTCTTTGATTCTTGGTGGTCCATTTCTTATATTTATTAGTCTAGCTAAGAATTTTGAGGGTATTTGCACCCATTCTGAATATTGGCCTAGAGACCTGCTTTCTAAAAAGGTTAGATTTTCTAAGTAATGTTTATGGAGCTGCTTTTGCCATTCAACCATTCTTTTCTAAATCTATTGAGTATTTGCATTGTAGAGTTATCTCAGCTAAAGCAATCGGAGATTCTAATTTTATTCTAGTGTTAGTGTATTTTTTTTTAAACTAGGTCAATTTTTATATTATAATGCCTCTAATTACTGCTTTAGCCACTTCCCATTGCTTGTCATAAGGTATCTGGGTGGATATATGGTCCTCCTCTAATTGCACTAGTATGCTATTTATTTCCATTGCTACCTCCTGTTTTTGAAAGAATTTAGGGTTTAATGTCCATTTATTAATATAAGAAATGGTCTGTTTGGGGCTTATTGAATTTACAGAGAGACTAATTCTTGAATGGTCTGAAATAGATCTAGAGGAAATGGAATGCCTTAACCTAAATGACCGAAAATGCTGAGATATTAAAAATGCATTTATCCTTGACCAGGATTTATGGGAGGATGAGAAGAAGGTAAATCTAGATATTGTTTTGTCATGTTGAAACTTGGTATAGGGATCAAATAGGTCAAAAGAGTTTATTAATTCATCAAAGGACATTGTTTTATGATGTGATTGTCTGGTCTCTTTGTGGGACCTATCTTTATCTGGGTCTAATAGAGCATTCCAGTCACCCTCTATAACATATAGATGATTTGAGTACTCAGCTAGAAAATTAAATATTTCATATATAATAGATTGTTGGTTGGAGAAGGGGCTATAAATGTTAATAAAAAGTAAGGATCTGTCTATGGAGCAGAGGCTATAAATGTTAATAAAAAGTAAGGATTTGTCTATGGAGCAGGGGCTATAAATGTTAATAAAAAGTAAGGGTCTGTCTATGGAGCAGGGGATATAAATGTTAATAAAAAGTAAGGATTTGTCTATGGCACAGGGGTTATAAATGTTAATAAAAAAAGGGATTGTCTATGGAGCAGGGGCTATAAATGTTGATAAAAAGTAAGGTTCTGTCTATGGAGCAGGGGCTATAAATGTTAATAAAAAGTAAGGGTTTGTCTATGAAGCAGGGGCTATAAATGTTAATAAAAAGTAAGGGTCTGTCTATGGAGCAGGGTCTATAAATGTTAATAGAAAGTAAGGGTCTGCCTATGGAGCAGGGGCTATAAATGTTAATAACAAGTGGGGTTATAAATGTTAATAAAAAGTAAGTTTTTTTCTATGGAGCAGGGGCTATAAAAGTTAATAAAAAGTAAGGGTTTGTCTATGGAGCAGGGGCTATAAATGTTAAGAAAAAAGTAAGGGTTTGTCTATGGAGCAGGGGCTATAAATGTTAATAAAAAGTAAGGGTCTGTCTATGGAGCAGGGGCTATAAATGTTAATAAAAAGTAAGGGTCTGTCTATGGAGCAGGGGCAATAAATATTAATAACAAGTGGGGCTATAAAAGTTAATAAAAAAGTAAGGGTTTGTCTATGGAGCAGGGGCTGTAAATGTTAATAAAAAGTAAGGGTTTGTCTATGGAGCAGCAGCTATAAATGTTAATAAAAAGTAAGGGTTTGTCTATGGAGCAGCGGCTATAAAAGTTAATAAAAATAGAAGGGTTTGTCTAAAGAGCAGGGGCTATAAATGTTAATAAAAAGTAAGGGTTTGTCTATTGAGCAGGGGCTATAAATGTTAATAAAAAGTAAGGGTTTGTCTAAAGAGCAGGGGCTATAAATGTTAATAAAAAGTAAGGGTATGTCTGTGGAGCAGGGGCTATAAATGTTAATAACAAGTGGAGCTATAAATGTTAATAAAAAGTAAGGGTTTGTCTATGGAGCAGGGGCTATAAATGTTAATAAAAAGTAAGGGTCTGTCTATGGAGCAGGGGCTATAAATGTTAATAAAAAGTAAGGGTTTGTCTATGGAGCAGGGCTATAAATGTTAATATAAAGTAAAGGTTTGTCTATGGAGCAGGGGCTATAAATGTTAATAAAAATGTAAGGGTTTGTCTATGGAGCAGGGGCTATAAGTTTTAATAAAAAGTAAGGGTTTGTCTATGGAGCAGGGGCTATAAATGTTAATAAAAAGTAAGGGTTTGTCTATGGAGCAGGGGCTATAAATGTTAATAAAAAGTAAGGGTTTGTCTATGGAGCAGGGGCTATAAATGTTAATAAAAAGTAAGGGTTTGTCTATGAAGCAGGGGCATACCTCTCAACCTGGAATCATCAAAAATCTGGACAAGGCCCATGAAAAATAGGTACAAATCTGTACACTGATTAACATAAAATTTGCATACATAATTATGTAACCCCACCCACTCCAATGGAATTGTGGGATATCAACTTTCAAATGCATACTGAACAGACAAGCAAAATATGGCACCAGAGTCCCCCTGCAGCCATTCCAATGTCCCATTACCTGTGTATTTTGCCCCATTTACCATAAACACTAATGTGCATACTAAAACACTAATGTGCATACTGCTTTACTAATACAAGGATTATTTGGATTTTATTTTTACATTTTATAGCCCAATGCACAACCAATAGACATCTGCTAAACAAAGCAACACTATCTCACAACAAAAATAGACTTGGCATTAAACTCTCTCTCTACTGCAGTGTAGTTTCATGCGTTTCAGTGTTTAAATTATGATCAATCATAAATTCATAGCTTTGCTTGTTGTGTGTATGTGTCTGTAGGTCTGAGTGGTTACTCAGAAACTAATTATTAACCGATAAATAATACAGCCATTTCAAAAGTCAATGACTGCCACAAAACAGACTGTTAATATTGCAACTAAGTGTATAATCAAGCTATAAATGGAAAGGAAAAACATTTGGCTTATCACATACTTGTATGATGACTCATGGGAATGCACATTTTAGTAAGTGCTCACATTTATCTGTACCAAGTGTAAAGCAGTATAGCAAATTCAGATAGAGTATAAATATTAACATACCAGCAAAAATATAGAATTTAATATAAAAGGTGCCCTATAAATGTGATCCTGAGTGGTTAAATATGAGCTAAACAAAGTCCAACATGACAAAATCATAGCAAAATGATTTCATTTGCAAATAAAATCAAAAATAAAATACATTCATACACACTCACAAACATGTACAGCTATTTAGATAGACAGCCAGACAGATATTGATATATAACTATCTTGGTTTCTCAAATAGTGTTTGTTAAGACAGAATCTAAATTAAGCCCATAAATAAATTAATGAGACATGTAGTATGTGTTTTGTACAAATCTATGAAATGAATGAAGATATCTGTCATGACAAGAAAGGAAATGAACTGCTGTTTGAGCATTAAAAAGGATTTTAGCACCTGGTCACAGTGGAATGTATTAGTTACATGTTAAAGCAAGCAGCTGCTGTCTTTTCGAGGCAGACAAAATGTTCCTCTTAACATTCTTAAACTACTTAATTGGTCTGATAAATAATTTTACAATCTAGATGGGAAAGGAATGTCTACTATGCACTACACAAGGCATAGACATAAGCTCTATACTTGTCAGGACTCCTGGGTCTGTGCAACTGAGAATAGCATTTAATTCTGTGGTATCTGTTATCAAAATTACCTGACTTTTTCTAGAAATCCCTCAAGGGTCTCCATGAAGTGCCAGTGGAGCAGTCATATTTTCTATACACTGACAAAGTACTGTAGTCCTTCAAAGGTTGACAAAAGAAAAAAAGGAGGTTGATCCCTGAAACTTTTATAGCACAAACTGCTCAGAGTGGAACACACTTTGACCTCTTCCACAGAAGATCAAGGAAGGCAGCAACCATTTCTATTAGATCGGTAACTGTCAGTTGCTGCCCTAGGCAATCCCTCAGATGACAGCCATTTAAAAGGATTTGAGGACAAAAAAAAATAGTGGGCCAAAGAGCCCTCAAAATGTCATTAAGCATAGATCTGGGGACAATGGGAATCAAAAAGAAAAGAACCCTTAAGTAGTATACTTTAAAATGATACTTCTTTCAGAAACTGCTGTAAAAAGCTATACTTGCTCTTTGCTACAGTTTCTAATGCACACACATATACACGCACACAAACACACACCCAGGTCCACACATTTGCTCTTTGCTACAGTTTCTAATGCATACACACATACATGCACACAAACACACACACTACCATTTCACATTCCTTACTTCTTAAAAACAAATCCAGCCAGGAGCAAAAACAACAGCCAGTGAGCGGTAATCCAGCCAGGCGAGCGTTCTAAATAAATCCTAACTCCAGAAACAGCAAGCGATAATGCATCCAGCCAGAGCCTTTTAAATAAACCCTTTCCAGCTCTGGTAAGCGATAACACATCCACAAACAGCCAGGCGAGCCTTCAAATAGATTCCACAAACAGCCAGGGCAGGCGAGCCTTCCCTTCTAAATTTCTGTTCCCACTCGCAAAACATTTAAAACAGAGCCGGAAATACGTGCGCGCACTGCGCGAGCTCTATTCCGATAGGCTGGTAGCCCTGACAGAGCTGACGTCATCGCACGTGATGACGTCAGCCCACAGAGTGAAAAATAAAAAAAACAAAGCGAGGAAAAGAAAAAAAATCGTAAATGAAGGGGTGCCACTCGGGAATCGTGGCACCCCATTATTTGGACCCCAAAACTCGGTAAAAACCGAGGAATTCGGGACAGTTGGGAGGTATGAGCAAAGGCTATAAATGTTAATAAAAAGTAAGGGTTTGTCTATGGAGCAGCGGCTATAAATGTTAATAAAAAGTGAGGGTTTGTCTATGGAGCAGCAGCTATAAATGTCAATAAAAAGTAAGGGTTTGTCTATGGAGCAGCGGCTATAAATGTTAATAAAAACTAAGGGTTTGTCTATGGAGCAGGGGCTATAAATGTTAAGAAAAAGTAAAGGTCTGTCTATGGAGCAGGGACTATAAATGTTAATAAAATGTAAGGGGTTGTCTATGGAGCAGGGGCTATAAATGTTAATAAAAAGTAAGGGTCTGTCTATGGAGCAGGGGCTATAAATGTTAATAAAAAGTAAAGGTTGGTCTATGGAGCAGCGGCTATAAATGTTAATAAAAAGTAAGGGTTTGTCTATGGAGCAGGGGCTATAAATGTTAATAAAAAGTAAGGGTCTGTCTATGGAGCAGGGCTATAAATGTTAATAAAAAGTAAGGGTCTGTCTATGGAGCAGGGGCTATAAATGTTAATAAAAATGTAAGGGTTTGTCTATGGAGCAGGGCTATAAATGTTAATAAAAAGTAAGGGTCTGTCTATTGAGCAGGGGCTATAAATGTTAATAAAAAGTAAAGGTTGGTCTATGGAGCAGCGGCTATAAATGTTAATAAAAAGTAAGGGTTTGTCTATGGAGCAGGGCTATAAATGTTAATAAAAAGTAAGGGTTTGTCTATGGAGCAGGGGCTATAAATGTTAATAAAAAGTAAGGGTTTGTCTATGGAGCAGGGCTATAAATGTTAATAAAAAGTAAGGGTTTGTCTATGGAGCAGGGCTATAAATGTTAATAAAAAGTAAGGGTCTGTCTATGGAGCAGGGGCTATAAATGTTAATAAAAAGTAAGGGTCTGTCTATTGAGCAGGGGCTATAAATGTTAATAAAAAGTAAAGGTCGGTCTATGGAGCAGCGGCTATAAATGTTAATAGAAAGTAAGGGTTTGTCTATCGAGCAGGGCTATAAATGTTAATATAAAGTAAAGGTTTGTCTATGGAGCAGGGGCTATAAATGTTAATAAAAATGTAAGGGTTTGTCTATGGAGCAGGGGCTATAAGTTTTAATAAAAAGTAAGGGTTTGTCTATGGAGCAGGGGCTATAAATGTTAATAAAAAGTAAGGGTTTGTCTATGGAGCAGGGGTTATAATTGTTAATAACAAGTGGAGCTATAAATGTTAATAAAAAGTAAGGGTTTGTCTATGGAGCAGGGGCTATAAATGTTAATAAAAAGTAAGGGTTTGTCTATGGAGCAGGGGCTATAAATGTTAATAAAAAGTAAGGGTTTGTCTATGGAGCAGGGGCTATAAATGTTAATAAAAAGTAAGGGTTTGTCTATGGAGCAGGGGCTATAAATGTTAATAAAAAGTAAGGGTTTGTCTATGGAGCAGGGGCTATAAATGTTAATAAAAAGTAAGGGTTTGTCTATGGAGCAGGGGCTATAAATGTTAATAACAAGTGGGGTTATAAATGTTAATAAAAACTAAGGGTTTGTCTATGGAGCTGGTTCTATAAATGTTAATAAAAACTAAGGGTTTGTCTATGGAGCTGGGGCTAGAAAAATTAATAAAAAGTGTGGGTCTGTCTATGGAGCAGGGACTACAAATGTTAATAAAAAGTGTGGGTTGTCTATGGAGCAGGGGCTATAAATCTTAATAAAAAGTAAGGGTCTGTCTATGGCGCAGGCGCTATAAATGTTAATAAAAAGTAAGGGTTTTTCTATGGAGCAGGGCTATAAAGGTTAATAAAAAGTAAGGGTTTGTCTATGGAGAAGGGGCTATAAATGTTAATAAAAATATGGGTTTGTTTATGGAACAGGGTCTATAAATGCTAATAAAAAGGAAGGGTTTGTCTATGTTATGATACTTGCTAGTGAACAGAGCCCATCTACCTTCTGAGTCTGTTTTTATGGATAGACTCTCCCCCTGGTAGGATAGATTTATTATAACTGCAACCCCTCTGGAAGAAGAGTTATAGCCTGCAGCTATTATCTGTTTAATCCATTTCCTTTTCCCATCCCAAACTTGTGTGGTCATGTGAGTTTCTTGAAGAAAGGTTATCATTATTTTATTTTGATATGTGATATGCATGACAAGACTTCTTTTAGCTTTATCTGAGACCCCCTTAACATTCCACGAGTCTAGAGTTATCATTTCAAGAAGTAAAATTATAATCATAGTTTAATGATAGTAAATGACTAAAGATATACCTGAGTTCTGTTGGCTGTTTGTGGTATGTTTTACATTCTGTATAGTGACTTCTACTCTTTTACCATCCTTATCTGTGCTTACCCATCCATCCCTCTGTAATGGTAAGTAAGTATGAGATGAAAGTATATAAAGTCTTTGAGTTTGGTTTTGTATATATTGTTCATGAAATAGAGGGATGCTAAAGATACCTATTATGTTCCAAACGTACATAAGCATCTGCACTAACACCCATGGGGCAGCTTCCCCATTCAAAAAAAAAATGTTAAACGAAAGATAGGTATCTGACCATAAATAAAACATAATTTATCTTGTCAGCTTTTATAAGAAAGAGAATCTTAAGCATTGCTACTCAAAAGAAAAGCTCTAAAGGGTATATTAACAGCAGTTAATCACCAGTTACATTCCATAATAGCTATAACTAGCCTCAGGTCACCAGCTGATTTAAATAGTATACAAGTCACCATGTGGTTTTAGTAACAAAATAAGTAACAAGAGACTAACAACATGTAATATAACATTATTCAAACACTGCTGTTTGCTTAAAAGAAGAAGGCAGAACTGTTTACTTAGATCCATCTCTGCCTCTTAGTCAGGGTCAATAAATGAACTCAGCCTTCTAGCACATGTTTTTCATGCATGCTATTTAACAACTGTCCTTTTATCTTACCCCTTCTTTATAGACTGAAGGCTATACAGCAGCACTGCAAAAATATTTTAAATAAACAGCAACTAGAATTTGTAAAGAGTCTCTATAACCTATCATTTGAATGAGAAAACAAACTTCAGTACTAAAGCAGATTGTTTTCCTCTCCATAATTAGTATAATGTTAAGGATCTCCATGAGAAGAGAACAATAGTTTTAATAACAATTATATGTGTCACTGTATCATATGAAAAAATAACATTAGGTTCCACAACTAACTCTATGGTCTTTGTCAAATAGATTTAAGCTCTGAAATGTCAGTGTTTATATTATTTACTTCATTTACTAGATCAGTTAGCATTCTTATACATTACCAGACTAAAATGACATACTTAACAGAGGTGTAAATAATGTCTGCAGATCTTGTCTAAGTTAACTGTATTAACTTTACATTCTTTATGCATAAAATGTACCAATTAGATGTAAATCAGCTTACAAATAGCCGTTTAAGTCCAGTTATTGCCAGTAGTAAGCCATCTGAGGTCATTTTTAGATGAAAAATGAAATTATCTTCTTATAACAAAGTCCAAATCAAGTTCCTTTACTTCCAAAGTATTTCCAGCCATTTTATCTGTTCCCAGTAATGCACTGAAGCTCCCAGAAGGCTGCAGATGAGTAATTGAGTTGAAAGGTGAAAGGTTACTGCTATCACTTATGTTCCAGTGGAATTATGGGTAATGGAAAATTGCAACACTACCAATCCCCTCAGGATGTTTAGAAAATACCAGAAAAATTGGATTTAACTTTTTACCTTAAAAAAGAGCCAAGGTAAGCTGGATTTGGACTTAAAATGAAGAAAATGCCAGTCGGAAGTCTCAGAAAGGTTGAAACAGGATTTTTTATGCTGGATTTACTTTAAATAGACAGGGGAAAATGGATTTTGCCTCTTCAGGTGTCTCAATGGATATTTTTTCATTTTTGTGATAAAAAGTTAATGTGGCAGGATACTTCATTTGGAAGAGTATGTTCTATCAGGTAAGAGCAGTATTTACTCAGTTTTTGCCAGTTTTGTTTGATTTCAAGAGGAAGGTCTTGGCTTATACCCTCTCCGAGTAAAGTTCTTTTTGGTTTTGTAAGCAGAGAGTATTGCTTGAACATGTGCTGAGTTTAGGATCCTAGCATAAATCTGCTAGGATAATCTGCAGTTGTCGCGTCTTTTGGATCTGTGCGCTCTTTCTATAGTTAAATCATCCAGAAGGTTTTTATTGTTTAATGGTGTACTTAGTACTTTAATTATTGTGTTAAGTTGAGAGCTTTCAACAGTTTCTGGAATACTTCTGATAATAATGTTATTACGTCTACTTCTAACTTCCAAATCCAGCACTTTCTTTTGTAGTTTTTTAATATTTTTTCCGTCAGTCTGCAGATTCTTTTCAAGATTTTCACTTCATTTTCCATGGATTTTGTCTCATTCTGTTCCAATCTGAGCATAATTTGATCTATGTTAGAACTGAAAGTAGATAGTTTATGTGAGAATCATTGTACTCCTGCCTGAAGTGGCTGTAAAGCAGTTTTAAGATCTTCAAACATTATTGTTTGTTCTTGATTTGATCTGAGGGCTAGTTTAGTAGATTCTGTCTGAGACTTATTATTTTTCTGTCTTTTGGATGAGATATCTTTTCCTGGAGTGACTATATTAGACAGCTCAGACTTGGTTGTCAGAGTTTCCATGTGCTCTGGTAGATTATCCATCTTAATTTTCAATTTTGAGAGCTATTTGGAAGAGCTGGTATATATGACAGAAGATATAAAAAGTTTGATGAAACTTTAAGTTGAGACAAAACTTATTTTTTCTTTTCCTCTACCCCTTAGGTCTGTTTGCCTGCAAAAATCCTCACCATGTGGTTCAGGGATCTGCTTATAGTAAGTATTAATTTTCCAAAAGAAGAGATTTCTGACAAAAATAAAGCTTGTATAGGTATGTATTCTTCTTGTTGCCTTAGTTTCTGTTGAAAAATTTAGTTTTTTCCTCAGGATATGCAGACAAGAAGTCTGATATTAATGAAGAGATAAGGGAGCTGAACAGCTAGTGTGTTTACAGGCTGTCCACAATTTTGGAATTGCCCAGACCTTACTAAGATAGAAGAAAGCTTCTCTTTTCATCAGTGAGAGTGATGAGCTTTGAGCAGCATATCTGTCGCTGGAGGAATGGTTTCAGCTCAGAATATGTAGTGTTATTGGCCATTTTGTGCTATTTCTATCCCTTTCATCTTTCTGTTTAAAAACCTGTGTTTGCATGATTTTTGAGCATGTGTTACCTCAGCAAGATCCTGCCTGGGTGTCCTGCAGAGTTCTACAGAAGCAGAGAGAGAAAGGGCAGACTTTGAGTGGATTAAGTACCTCTGTTTTGCTTTTTATTGCTTATTTTTGACTAGCCGCACTATTTTGAGCATTTTTTATTAACTTTGCAACTTATTTGAACTATTTTTTTTAATTCTGATACTATTTGCACTTTAATCATTTTTAAGTGTTTTACAACTGTTAAACTGTTGAGGGCTACACACTCAAGTGAGATAGCCATTTTTCTGCTTTAAAAGTGTTTGCTTTACTGCATCTGTTTTCATTTTTGACAAAAACAAAAAACAAAAAAACCCAAAAAATCCTATCTCTTTACTCATTTCCCATGTTTCTATAACCAGTAGAGTCCAGTTTTCAGATTGTTTTGAATTCTGGGCTGCTTTGAAGTTTCTGTGTTGCCCAGACCTTACTAAAATAGAAGGAAGCTTCTCTGTTCACCAGTGAGAGTGGTAAGCTTTCAGCAGCCTACCTGTCACTGGAGGAGTGATTTCAGCTTAGAATCTGTAGTTTTATTGGCCGTTTTGGGCTATTTCTATCCCTTTCATCTGTCTGTTTAAAAACCCATGTTTGAGAGTTTTTGCGCATTGCACAGCGGTATTTAACTAGGGTTAAACTATTCCCTGTGCCAGAAAGTCTGTTCTTCTAATTTTCCCTTAGAACTACCCAGTTTTCTAGTTTTAGCACTCAAAACTGTTTCCTTGTGTTCAACACTTATTCAAAACTCATTGCAAGCACTAAATAATCTACAAATTACTGCAGCACTCAGCCTTCCTCACTTGTTAGGAGAAAAACAGTTTTTAGTAGTTAAATTAATAAGCACCTATCCAGGCATGTCTAAGGGTCAGCTCCCAGTATTTTCCCCTGTCCACCTGATGAATCTGGGCATCTTGGGGCAATGTAGCAATTGCATCATGTATACTGACAACCCTCTCCTCCTACCACCCAACACTATAACCTGTGAGAGAATCCAAGCTGTCTCCAGCCAATACTGTACTAGACAGTCAAGAGAAGAAGGTAAACACCTGCACCACACCACAGTCAACTCATAGTCCATCAAAGCCTACACCACCTAAACCCACACATAGTAACACAACACACACCTATATTCATGGAAGCTCTCAGTAAAAATCTGCCCAAACAACAGAGACCTCCAAAGCTGAAACACAAACAACCACCACCCCCAACACAACCCAATTGACACATAGCCCACAAAATCAGTGTTTCACTCAACCTCAGACTATAAGGCAAAACAATGTATCCAACACACTAGTCATAGGTGACTCTATAGTCAGGGGCACTGATTTCCCACTCACCATGTTAAACAAGGAGAAAGTTACTGTCAGCTGCCTGGCGGGTGCCAGGATATGCCACATAATGGAAGCACTCGGGTCACTCCACAACAAGTACAAATATGACTCTGTCATTGTCCATGTTGATGTGAATGACTTGAGACGTACTTCCCTGGACTACATGAAAATAGGCATGAAGGAACTCTTGGATCATGTAGCTCAGGTAGGTATGACCCTAGCCCTGAGTAGCATCCTGCCATTAGCCAGAATGATACCGCAATACAAGGACAAAATGAATGGTTTCAACAATTGGATAAGCTTCTGGTGTCATTCTAAAGAGATCCAGTGTTTGTCTGCCTGGAACAACATGATCGACATACCACAATATTTTGCCAGAGATGGCCTGCACCTGTTGCCCCTGGGATTCTGGATACTGGCTAAGGTTCTTGCCACCCTTATAGTGCCCTTTTTAGGCAAAGTTCAAATGACAAACTCACCACCGTAGCAGGTATAAGCAAGCAAAATCTGAGGGTAAAGCTACTCAATGCTAGAAGTCTAAACCTCAAAATGCACTCACTCGAGGCACTCCTTGAAATGGAGAACATCGACATCTGTGCAGTGACGGAGATCTGGATCAAGGCTCCAGAGAGCACCACTGCATTACCAGGCTATAACTCATACCACACCTTTTAACCTGGGCTAAAACTCTAAAAGAGGAGGTGTGTCCATATCATACCTCTCAACCTGGAAACATCAAAAATCTGGACAAGGCCCATGAAAAATAGGTACAAATCTGTATGCTGATTAACATAAAATTTGCATACATAATTATGTAACCCCACCCACTCTAGTAGAATTGTGGGATACCAACTTTCAAATGCAAACTGAAGAACAGACAACCAAAATATGGCACCAGAGCCCCCTGCAGCCATTCCAAAGTCCCATACCGTTACCTGGCTATTTCACCCAGTTTACCATAAACACTAATGTGTGCATACTGCTTTACTTCTACAATGATTATTTGGATTTTATTTTTACATTTTATAGCACAATGCACAAACACTAATAGATATCTGCTAAACAAAGCAATACTGTCTTACAATGAAAATAGACTTGGCATTAAAACATCTCTGCCCTTGAAACTCACATTCATTGAAACAGCATTGAAACACACACTGCATCCAAAGAAAATTCATCTAGCCAGTGGTGGATAAAGATTACCTTTGGGCTGTTTTCAAATCATAGGCCCCTTGCACACAAAACAAGAAACATACATGTGTTCTTTGATACACCTTCCTGACTTTATTAAATTATATTCCTTGTATAATACAGCACACTTGTTAGACTTAGAGAGCATTTTAAATTTATTTGAACATTTTTCCAGTAGGCAATGAAACAAAATGCATGAACCAATGACTACAAAACTGCCTGCCCATTTCAGAGCATTTCCATCATAAAAGTCTACTTGCGCACACACACACATACACACAAACACACACACACACACACACACACACACACACACACACACACACACACACAGTAGTGGCCTAATGGATAAGGCATTGGCCTCCTAAGCCAGTTATTGTGGGTTTGTGCCCCTCCTGGGGTGATATCATTTTAGATTGCCAAATTCTGGTAATCACAGCCACACAGGTAGAAATTGTACTCTCCAAAGCTAAGAATACAGCATCTATGGGACTAGATGACATCTCGGGCTGTGTACTGCATCAACTACAAAATGAACTGGCACCTCACCTAAGTGTCATGTTTAATCATAGCCTCACTTCAGTCTTTGTGCCCACTGAGTGGCGCACAGCTACAGTTATCTCACTCTGCAAAGAGAGATCCGCCATGGATCCCGGGAACTACCGTTCCATCAGTCTGATGACCCTGATCTGCAAGGACATGGAACACATTATCATGGAACTTATAAACAAAGACATTGGCAACCTTCAAACACTGGACCCCACCCAGTTTGGGTTTGTGAAGGGCCGATCTTGTCTCCTGAACCTGGTCGACTTCTTCGAATCAGTCTCTAGAGCTGTGGATGAGGGTAAGGAAGTCCACATAGCCTATCTGGACCTCGCCAAGGCCTTTGACACCATCCCCCACTCTGGAATCATAGATAAACTTACTAAGCTGAGCATAAATCCCTATGGCACTCGATGGGTTGCCAACTGGCTTATTGACAGAACACAGACTATAAAAGGAGCAGACTCCAAATCCAGCTCCAGACAAGTGACAAGTGGAGTACCTCAGGGTTCAGTCCTGGGACCACTCTTGTTTAGCATCTACTTCTCTGACGTACATCCCAACACTAAGGGACTCTGGCTAACAAAGTTCGCAGATGACTGCAAACTGGGACCCATTATTGAATCCCCAAATGATGTGGATATTCTATAAAAGGGCCTTAAAGAAACAGATGCTTGGTGCCAGTGTCATGGGCTCAAGCTTAATGCCAAGAAAAGTATAGTTATCCACTTTGGGAAAAACCATGTACCCATGAATTACCACATAGGCGGCAGTACACTAATCACCGAAAGTGTTATGAGATACTTGGGGACACAGGTGGACAATGGTCTCACCTTTTATAACCACATCGCCACAACAGTCAAGAAATCCTTCTATGTGGCACACCTCATCACTAAGGGCTTTTCATCCAGAAAAAAGGAGGTTGTTGTCCCACTGTACTCATCCCTCATTAGACCCATTATGGAGTACAACGCCCCATTTGGTATGTACCTCACAAGACATCTGCAACAGCTGGAAAGGCCACAGAAATACCTCACTAAAAGTATCACAGGCCTAAAGCAGATGCCCTATGCTGACCATCTAAAAAAACTCCAGCTATACTCTGTGGCATATTGTGTACTCAGAGGTGATCTCTGCTTAACATACAAGGCCATGTCAAACCCTGAGCTGTTGGACATGCTCCACTTAAAGAAATCCCAATCCCTCAAAGCCACATGCTCCAGGGACCTAAACCTTGTCATCACAATGAACAAAACATACTGGAGGGATAGGTTCCTGACCCAGAGACTGCCCATACATGTCAAGCAGAGCACCTCCTTGGCCCTCTTCAAAAGGAACCTTGAAAATTGGATGGGAGATAGGAAATTCACCTCGGGGGTCACATCAGTCACTCTGTTAGACAGGGGTCCAGGGAAGTAAATATTGTGGGAAGAAATATCCATGGAATTGCTATGGCTAGGCTTGTATAGGCCCTAGGGCCAATAGCCTAGTACCAACCTATGAACCTATATCAGATAAAGATATATGCTACCCAGTCCTTTGATCTGCTACCTTTCTACAAAATTGGTTGGAGTAGAAATGCACAGGGAAGAGACTTAAAGCTATACTGAAGCATAAATAGGATTATTTGGTGTGACAGGTATCTCACAAAAACCTTAAAACTGGAATAAAGTCCTAAGTTCTGCAAATTAATGCATGTCTCTCACTATCCTCAAATCTATCTTAGGCAAATGCATTGGAAACCATTAATTTATCCCAGGGCTAGCCCACCTACCTTTTATGGATGGGTAGAGTATATAGTTGAGTATACAAGTGGGATTACAGAGGCCAGGATTAAAATTGTTTAATTAATCTTTCCTTTAGCAACAACCTATAAACATGTGAATTATGGTCATGATCACCTAGGATTCTCACATTCACCCTTAAATCAGACTTTTTTTCTGAGACTTTTGCCTCAATATAATGTGTTGATTTTTGTTTTTTGTTTTTTTTGCTCTTGTTGTTCCTAAGTGAGATACCTTTCCACTTTGCTTATCATCCTTGATTTTTTTCAGCGATACTTCAGGTCCTGACATTTTCTTGTAAATATTCATTATAGTTTATGTTGTTGTTGTCTTTCGGCATTTCCCAGTTAAGGGTCGTCACAGCAGAACTCCGGTCCGCTAATGATTGGCAGTAGATTTTCACAAATGCCCAGGTGCCAGCTCGATGTTCAACCTTCAGCAAAGGTATGCCCATTTACGCATGTCTTTCAAATGCCCACCCAACCATGGGGAGCACATGCAGACTCCACACAGAAGGCACTTCCCGCACTCCAGCCAAGAATCGAACGGGAGAACCTCTTGCTGTGAGGCAACAACGCTACTGCTGCACCACCACGACATATAAATATTCATTATAGTTTATACTAATGCCATATTACTGGGTAAACAAAGACCTCTGCCCCTGCAATCACCAAAACACTACAAAATGTTGAATATGAATAAAGGTTTTCAGTATAATTTCAAAAGGCTTGATAGAAATAGAATTACAAACAAACCACAGAAGATAACATGCCTATATATGTCCTTAGTTTACAAATAGTAAATAAAAAGTATACAGTAACAACAGTAGAAAGATAAAATGATCATAAAAAAGAATTTAATTTACCAGATCATGTATCACTTGCCTATGGAAAGGAATAAATTCCTCGGGGTAAAAAAAAAAGAGAAATTCTGCAAAATATTTCTAAGGTTGGAAAGCCTTCTATTGTTGTGAATAGAACATGGAATGAAATTAATAGTATGTTTAATCTTAATGAGTTTAGTGAGTAAAGGAGATAGATTTCGGACACATTTATAATGTTTGTTAGACAGTAGGAGTCAAGGTAATCCATTTGTGTTTTGAGAAGGTGGTTCAGTCTGATCTACATTTTTAAAATAAATGATTTGTGATTGAAAGTAATGCTTAGGCTACTCTTAGTGATTCTGGTGATTCAAGCAGTAAAGTTTGGGTACACTCATAATGTTTGTCTAAAATATAGCTGTCAAGATAATCCATTTGTGTCTTGAGAATGTAATTCAGTGTGAGCTACATTTCTATAAATAAATGATTTGTGACTAACCTGGAAAATTTTTTGATGTGCAAGGTCTTCTAAAACCATGGCATTTCTCTCAGTCAAGGCCACCTTAGACTGGCTATGGCTTTTATAATATAAGATGTGCTAATAAAGTAATCACAGATGAAAAACATAGCTTCAAAGAATGGTCATCTTATTCTGGGCTTAATCAATGATGTATAGGTTCACATGTAAATACCAATCAGTTGCTCCTCAGGCCATTTGTGCCTAGCAAAAACACACATTAAACCATTTCTACAGCACAGTACAGTTCTGGGGAGAATGTGTGACTACCAATCCAGTTATCAAGTTTCCTTCACACACACACACACACACACACACACACACACACACACACACACACACACACACACACACACACACACACTCACACACACAGTCGTTCAGAAGCAGCAGTCGGTCATCATTTCCTACCTGAAGCAGTTCATTTCTTGAAGTTAGTTTCCTACCTGAAGCATCCCATAATGCAAGTCCTTCCCACTCTGCTTGCCCAAGCTCTGCAGCAGTAGTAGTATCCAGAACCATAATGCAAGAACCAGATGATAACGCAAATCCCTTCCTGCTTGCACAAGCTCTGCACAGATGCCAGATGCTTCCCGCTCACAGATCCATTCAAGCAGCCAGCTGGAAATGAGCCTTTGAGCTGAATTCCGAAAGACTGACGGAGCAGACGTCATCACACACGTGATGATGTCAGCTCAAAAATGCAGAAAATAATTTTTAAATAAAAGCTGGAAAAAATCGGAAATGAACGAGTGCAACTCAGAATCGTGACATCCCATTATTTGACCCCACAACTCAGTAAAAACTGAGTAATTTAGTATGGTTGGGAGGTATGGTCCATATTCATTAAGAATATCCACACCTTCAGGCTAGTTGCTCAACATAATGCATCTGAAATTATCCAAGTGCAACTAACACTGGACAAGACTGCAATCCAGGTTGTAGCTTGTTGCAGATCCCCCACCATGCCCCAGGATGCACACTCCACATTTCTTGATAATATTAAGGTAAAGCCCAATACCCTAATAATGGGCGATTTCAACTATCCCACCATCAACTGGGAAAACTACTCATGTACTAACTCATCTGCTCAACACTTTCTGGAATTCATAAATTCCAATGCCCTGGATCAGCTTGTCCATACCCCCACCAGGGGCAGCAATATCCTGGACCTGGTCATTACCAATATGGGCAACCGATGTTCCTCTCCAGAGGTCAACTCCTCGCTGGTCAGATCCGACCACAAGCTAATCACCCTAGACATCAATATGCCTCCCCACCCCCTATTAAGGAAACCACTGTAAAAAATTTCTCCAAAGCCAACTTCATGCTTCTTAAGACAGAAGTGGCAAGCTTTATGGCACCCATACAGACAGATAATAGAGATTTGACTGCTGAATCCTATACAAATGCACTGCATAAGCACATACACGAGTG
Source organism: Protopterus annectens (assembly GCF_019279795.1). NCBI lineage: Eukaryota > Metazoa > Chordata > Ceratodontiformes > Protopteridae > Protopterus > Protopterus annectens. Next base: position 1,195,318,187 of record NC_056726.1, read on the forward strand.
CAGGGATTGTGCCATCCCTAACAGAATCAAGATGCTATCTTCCAAAAAAAAGAAGCCAATCTGGTGGTCCCCGCCATAAACAAACTCTACAACAGAAGGAAGAAGCTGTTGCAAAAAAGAGTAAAATCCCCTGATTGCAGGAACTCCCTGGTCAGTCTCAGTAAGAAGCTGAGATAGGTTCATAGGTTCATAGGTTCATACTAGGCTATCTGCCGGGGGCATTTAAGCCTAGCCCATAGTTAGTTTTGTGGCGTTACCTTTACTATGGGGAACTATACCCATTATTTTGTGTTGCCTCTGTTGAGCAGTGACACTGAGGTAATCTGGGGTATATTCCCTGTCTCCCATCCATTGGTCAAGATTTCTCTTGAACAAGGCCAGCAGGTGCTCTGCCCTCACATATTACCGTTTTATATTCACAGCATAGGAGTCTTTGGGTGATGAATCATCCCCTCCAGCACGCCTATTAATAGTCATCCTTTGGGTTTTAAGTCTCCGCTTTGTGGCTCTGACGGATCTAGATTTTTTTGAGTGAAGCATATTCATCAAAATCTGGTTACATGGATTTGCCTGTTAGCATAAAGGTCAAGGTCACCTCTGAGCAAGCTGACTGAATAGAGCTGGAGTTCTTTTCATCGGCAGTGAAGATGATAGATGAGATGGACCCAGATTTTTTTTGGTGAGTTGTTTTGTCTCCCCTCTCCAGCTGCTGCAAGTGTCGGTCATTCGAATGGGGAATCAGTGATGAGTATAGGAGACTATGACCTCCCTTGATCTAGATGAGAATCCCCATGATAAGGTGGGCAATGAGTAAGGTCTTCCTAACTACTTAGCTACATGGGTGGGTGTCGAATGACAGACTACTTCAACCGGTCCCTCCCAGGTCCCCCTGATCTGTACTTCTGTACTTTGCCACCCATTGGTAGCTAGGCTAGGCTTTACCTTTGTTTTTTTAAGATAGGTATGATTTTTTTTTTTGGCATTTAACTTTAGGCCATGGCTCTGGCACCAGAGCCTCTCATAAAATCCTCCAAAGCTAGTTACGAAAATAAAATTGCCACTGATTCTAAAGACAACAACAAAGCATTCTGCAGCTATGTCAAGAATCTCAATGGCAATACTCAGATCTGCTCTGAGCTACAGCACAATGGCACTAGATATACAGACCCAACTGATATTGCCAACATCCTAACAGACAGATTCAGTGCAAACATCAACCCCCCTCACCCCCCAAAGGGCCCATCACTATACCAGAAGAATGCAAAGCAGCTTTAATGTTGACTGCACAAGTAAAGAATGCACTCTCCATAGCCAAGAACACAGCATCACTGGGACCTGACAACATCCCAAGCTGAGTTCTGCATGAACTACAGAACGAACTGGTACCCCCACCTAAGTGCCATGTTCAGTCATAGCCTCACTTCAGGATTTGTGCCTACTGAATGGCACACAGTGACAGTTATACCACTCCACACAGGTGGTGCCACCACAGACCTTGGGAACTACTGCCCCATTAGTCTGACAAGCCTGGTCTACAAGGGCATGGAACATATAATCTTGAAGCTTATAAACAAGGACATAGGTAAACTCCAAACTCTGGACCCCACTCAGTTTGGGCTTGTAAAAGGTAGGTCATGTCTCCTAAACCTGACTGAATTCTTTGAATTAGTCACTAGTGCCGTGGATGAGGCTAATGTGGTGCACACAGCCTATCTTGGCCTCAACAACACTTTCAACACCATCCCCCACTCTGGAATTATAGATAAACTCACTAGACTGGGCATAAATCCCTATGTCACAAGATGGGTGGGCAACTGGCTCACTGACAGAACCCACGCAGTGAAAGTAGCTGACTCCAAATCCAACTTCAGACAAGTGGCTCAGTCCTTGGTCCTCTGCTGTTTGGCATCTACTTCTCAGAAGTCCAGGCTAATACAGCAGGTCTTTGGCTAATGAAGTTCACAGATGACTGCAAATTAGGTGCCAAAATAGAATCGCCTAATGATGTGGGCATTTTACAAAGGGGCCTCACTGAGACTGTTGCTTGGTGTCAAAGACATGGCCTCAAGCTCAATGCCAAGAAGTGGATTGTCATCCCCTTTGGGAAAAACACTGTACCCATGAACTACCACATAGGCGGAAGCCTACTAAACACTGAAAGTGTGATAAGAGACCTTGGGACAGAGGTGAACAGTAGTCTTTTCTTTGATAATCACATTGCCACAGTAGTCAGGAAATCCTTCTACATGGCACAACTAATCAAAAAGGGGTTCATCTCCAGAAAAAAAGAGGTCATTGTTCCTCTCTACTCATCCCTCATCAGACCCATTATAGAGTACAATGCCCCGTTTGGCATATACCATGCAAGACATCTACAACAACTAGAAAGGCCACAGAAATACCTCACTAAGGGGATTACCAGCTTCAAACAGATGCCATACACAGGTTGTTACCTACTCAGAGATGACCTCTGCCTAACATACAAAGCCATGTCAAACCCAGATCTGGTGGACATGCTACACTTAAAGAAACCCCAGTTCCTCCGAGCCACATGTTCCAAGGACCTAAACCTTGCCACCACAATAAACAGAATATGCTGGAGTGACAGATTCCTGTCCCAGAGACTTCCCATTCTCTGGAACAGACTACCCATTCATGTCAAGCAAGGCTCCTCATTAGCCCTCTTTAAGAAAAATCTCGACAATTAAATGGGAAATAGAAAATTCACCCCAGGGATCACTTATGTGGCTCTGCTAGCAGGGGCACAGGAAAATAACTTTCTTGGGTAGCGAAAGCCAAGGAACTTCTTTGGCTAGGCTTATATAGGCCCCAGGGTCAATAGCCTAGTACCTACCTATGAACCTATGCAATTTAACTATGGTGATATCCCTAAACTGTATACTAATAGAAAATTTATTATTATTGCACTTTAGGTTGTCTCCTCTGTGAATCTACTTGACTTTTGATTGTATGTCATCAACTGATTTTATTACAGTATTGCTATCCATAAATTACTTTATATCAAAAAGCAAAGTCAAAGGAGCATGAGTGCTTTATGTACCTCTAGCATTCATGCACTACTGGCAAATCCAAAACTAGAAGTGACACTGCCACAAATGCATCAGCAATGTTATTCTGCCCTGCATTGTTTAAGGAACAGAAGTCCATAACACAATGCATCAGCAACATAATTCTGCCCTACATCTTTTAAGGAACAGAAGTCCATAAACCAATGCATCAGCAACATAATTCTGCCCTACATCTTTTAAGGAACAGAAGTCCATACCACAAATGCATCAGTAAAGTAATTCTGCCCTACATCTTTTAAAGAACAGAAGTCCATAACACAATGCTCCATTGACTGCTATATTCCAGCCAACAATAATGCAGTCATGGGAAGAATATATACATATATAATTTTTGAACTGTTTGTGTGGAAGTAATGAATGAATGATTCATATATTTAGCATTCCAGTACTGGGGTTACACTGGCTATCACATATTTTCTGTTATGTAGTTATATACGTTTTTCTAGAAGTATGGATCAAGTACTCAGGAATGACTGGGTAATCAGCTCCTTACATGTATAGCTACAGTTTACTAGTATGGGAAAGTCTAGCATGAGGTACTAGTTAGTACTGCTACTAATACTGCTTCAGAGTGGTGTGTGATCATAACATTACAGTTAACTTGTGTACACAGCAATCACATCACTAATATGTATTTTTGGATTAACTTATTATTGTATACATAATGCAACATTTCAGCAATACTGTTTGACTAGATATTTTCACATATGTTCATATAAATACGTATTATGGTAATTATGTTGTATAAAATGGTAGAGAAATACACAACATAATCATAATACTTACAGTATAAATATCCAGTGTTTACATCTTATTTCAATAGAACAATATTTCTTTGAATATCTACTCATATTCCCCGATGCATAACCACAACACTGCCCATAATTTTAGCTGTATCATTCCGAACCCAGGGCCCCCATATTGATCCCATATGCAGAATAGAGTGTACTCCACTTCTCTGTACCTTGATTTGTGTATGATTAACCCCATTAGACCACAGTGAATTTTATCTGTAGTAATTCCTATGTCTGAAGTTAGTTCTACTATTCCTACCCAGCTACAAATATATATTTATCCATTGAATTACCATATTTTGCTCTTTGTTTAATTGGTTTGCCCATTTCTCATTCATTGTGCATGGTCCCTCCATAATGTTTGCATCCAGACTCTCACTCCACCTGCTGTATAATCTTTTAGACTTTCCAAGGTTTAAAAATTATCTACCTCACTTCTCTGGTGAACATTTGAAGTTCTAGTACTTCATCTCCAGCCCAGTCCTTCCCCTTAATACACTGCTAAAAGGCTTATGAAACACTGATGTTTTATCTTCTTCCCCAGTAATTTACTTCTGTCTTCTCCTGCCGCCCCCTTCCATAATGTTACAACCATCCTACATGGTTACTGATTTTAATTTGTTATATATGTATACATACTTATATGTATTTATATAATAAAAGCATTTTAGATATTTTAATATAAGTTTTTATTAGGTTAAATTGTGTATGTGTTTAAGGAAAGCTAATGAGTTCATCATGTGATGTTGCTGATTGTATTTAATGATTGAGTGAGTGTTTTTTTGGTAGTTCTGATGAAGTCCCTGTGGGGATGAAAGAGCTTAACACTACCTGTGGATTATAATAAAAGAAGTTTCCTTATGGTGGTTTTCATCTTATTTATTGTTTCTGGTTATAAGTTTAGTTGTTCATGTTTTACATCAGTATGGTGCTTCGACTGACCCAGGGAACTATAGCCCTATTAGCCTGACTAGCCTTATCTGCAAGGCTGTGGAGAGAATCATCATGGACCTTATAAAGTAATATTATAAAATAGGGGAATCCACTTCCAATTGCAGACCTGTAACCAGTGGTGTTCCACAGGGATCAGTACTGGGACCTCTACTGTTTGGAATGTATTTTATAAAATTGGTGTATACCAAGATTATATATTCCCCATTCTGAAGGAGGGATGGGCTTCCTTGAAATTGATTACATGTATAGATCTGCAATTGTTGGACTCCACACATATCTACTGACCTCACAAGATTCAAATGTAGTGAAAGTTTTGAAACATGAGGAGAATAAATATAAGATGACTTCTCTGTTTAATTTACAGAAGCATATCGATGACCAGCAGGAATGGAAATCAAACCAGAAGTAGAAAAAAACAGGCAGCAACTGAATGTGCCAAAAAACAAAAGAAAGAATATAAGGTGAAGGACCAGATGAGAAGGCAAGAAATGTGGAAAAGCATAAATATAGTTGCAAGTATAGAAAATTTCTGGAAGAATCTCATGTTGATCAGGAACAAATGCAGGAATGGTTAAGGAGAGGCGAATTCAAACCAAGAAATGAAAGGTTAATATAGGCAGCCCAAGATAGTGGGCTACGTACACGCTGGTTTACAAAGTCCATTGAACATTTGAGAGAAACAGACAAATCTAGGTTTTATAAAACCAAATTGGAAACAGTCGCACACCTTGTTGCTGGTTGCGACACACTAATAGCAGAAGGACTGTATACTGAAAGGCATAAAAATGTGGTGAGACTGTTGCACTGGGGATTGTGCAAACATTATGGTATTGAAGTGGCTAAAAGACACTGGAAACATGAGCCATAAAACATCATAGAAAATGATGAAGTTTATATCACATGGGATCACCCATTACCAACAGCTCAAAAGATAGATGCTTGAAAACTGAATATAGTGGTCCAAGAAAGGAAGACAAAAGTAGCACTGATCACTGAAATTGCCACACCCAGTGAAAACAGTGTCTTGCGTACAGAGAGACACAAAGTCATAAAATACCAGGATCTGCAGGCAGAAACAAGAGCAATGTGGAAGAAAGATACCTAGACAGTTCCAATAGTAGTAGTAGGAACAATGGGTATTATAAAAAGAATGCACAATCGTATTTAGATATGATACCAATCCATGTAACCCATACTAATTGCAGAAGGAGTCATTAGTGGGCAAATTATGAGTGCTGCAAAGAGCACTTTTGGCTGACATAAAAGATTGAAGCAATACTAATTTCATGAACTTTAATCGTACTTTGACTTAGAAATAGGATCCATTCCCATCATGGTATTAGAAACCCAAAAGATATGGAGAAATTAGAAAAAGAGAGAAACCTTATCAACAAAGATATAGGTAATCTCCACCAAACACCTGCCCTTACTCAATTTCAATTTGTCAAAGGGAGATCATGCCTGTTAAACCTGGTAGACTTCCTCGAAACAGTCACCAAAGACCTGGACGAGCAGAAATCTGTGCATACAGCCTACCTAGACTTAGCCAAGGCATTTGACAATATCTCCCACTCAGGCATCATTGACAAACTCACGCAGTTAGGTATCAACCTTTATATAGTTAGATGGGTCACTAATTTGCTCACTAGTAACACATATAGTCAAAACAGGGGAATCCACTTCCAACAGCAGACCTGTAACGAGTGGTATTCCACAGGGATCAGTCCTGGGACCTCTACTGTTTTGAATATATTTCTCCACAGTACAAGCAAAAACTAAAGGTCTGAGGCTGACCAAGTCTGCTGATGTCTGCAGGCTGGGAGTGGTCATAGAATCTCCAAATGGTGTCAACATCCTACAAGAGGGTCTTACACAAACAAATGACTGGTGCCAAAGTCATGACCTTAAACTCAATGCAAAAAAAAAAATGTATTATCATCCCTTTCTGTAAGAGCAATGTTCCTGCTAAGTACCACATCAATCGCAACACTCTGTGACAGACTTGGGCATACAGGTTGACAGCAACTTTACCTTTGGTCATCATGTCTCCACAGTGGTAAGAAGGGCATTTTATATTGCTCATCTCTTAAGTAAGGGCATTTCCTCCAGAAAAAAAGTTCTACCTCCCTGTACTCTTCCCTCATCAGGCTAATAATTGAGTACAATGTCCCTTTTGGTGTGTACCTTTCCAAGCACCTGCAACAATTCTGTCCTATGTGGATCATCTGAAATCACTGTCAGTTTATTTTGTGTCATACAGACTACTCAGAGGTGAGCTCTTTCTTGCATATAAGGTCATCTCTGACCCTACTTTATTGGAAATGCTGCATAGCCACAAGTCAAATGGTATATAGGTTACTCACTCTAAAGACCTTAACATGGTATGTGACATTAATAGAACCTGCTGGAGGGACAGGTTTGTCTCCCAGAGGTTATCACACTATTGGAAGTGATTCCTACTTCATGTCAAACAGAGCTCCTCATTGGCCCTTTTCAAACGAGATCAGGACTATTGGATGGGTAACCATAAATTCACCCCTGCCTGGGGTTCCACCTGTGTCCTTCTTGGACAGGGGCAATAAGTACTGGTCATGGAAATAAGAGTAGAAATTGACTAGGCTTGTAAGGGCCCTAGGGCCATTAGCTTAGTAACGTCCTATGAACCTATAATTTAGCCACATCATCACTCAGTTTAAATATATTAGCCTTAGCATAATTTCTGGATATTGAGGTATTGGAAATGCTTTCTGCTTCAGTCTTATGGTGAATGTGACAGATTTGTGGTCTGGTCTGAACAGGGAGAAAGTGACAATTGGTGTGGAGCAAAGCTGTCCTGTAATGATAAGGTGTAATTCCAGGATTGTGTTACCCAAGTTTAGAGTGCAGACTAACTGGTCCAGACAGTTTGCATTAATGAAGTCCAGAAATTTCTGTGCATGCATGTTTGAGGATGTATAACTCTCCTGACTTATGCAGGTGTAGGTGAAGTTTCCAAAGAGAATAGTGTTTTGTTTAATGTATAAGGATAGCAAACAGGTTAGGTAGGAGGTATAGACTGAGGGAGACATGGAGTGAGTCCTATACTTTGCTATGATATAAAATGTTTTATTAATAATGAGTTGGGCATGAAAGAGTTCCATGTTATCTTGTTTAATGAGTCAGGAGGTGACATTTTTTTTCAGAATATGGAGGCCACCACCTTTGCTATCTACAACAAATGTAGTGTGCAAGAAAGTGTGGAAGGTATTGAAACCCTACACTGATGGAGCGCTCTCACTGGTCTTGCACCAGGTCTTTGTGATGATACCTATATCAATGTTTTCCAGGGAAGGAAGTGCCTGTAGGGAGTGGATATTTTTTAAGGCTCCTTGCACTGAGTAGGAATACTGTCATGTTATTCAGATTCTGTTTTAGAAGACTGATGTCAGCCAAAAAAGCACTACTTGGGTAAATAAGGATTTAAGCAATATTTGAAACTTTGGTGGATAGATGCAGCCATCCTTTCAGCTAAGAAATTCTGCCATTTCCTCTCAGGCAAATACATATTGTACCACATTGAATGACACCAGAAGGTAAGCCAATATTATTTTTTTTCTTGGTGATATTGGAATGGTCTCAGAAATCCATCATGTCCCTCTTCATATGGTCCGAAAAGATCTATGTTAAGTCATTTACACCCATGTGCACTGTGACTTAATCATGTGTATTTGTGGTGCAGGGACTTGAGTGCACATGTAATTTGGTGAATCCTGGCACCTAATATGCAGATGACTGTGACCCTCTCCTTGTACAGCCTGGTGATTGGTGCAATAGTGTGTCAAACTATGGAGTCACCAATGATGAGGGTAGTGGAGGTTTGTTTTATGTTGTTCATAGTTAGTTCACATTATTTCAATAGAAAGCTGTTTTGTCTCCAGAACTACTGATAGCAATATTTTGCATACCTATCCCATTTACAAGTATTTGCATATCTCTGTGGTGCGTAGAAGAATAAATCTTTGCACATTTAAACAAAATAGGTTTTCTTTCTCTCTCTATTGATATTGTGATCCCTTCTCTCTCTCACTTTCTCTGTCAGTGTTTATATAAATATGTGTACATCTACACACACACACACACACACACACACACACACACACACACACACACACACGTATGTGTCTGTGAGATTATAAAGTAACAAATAAACCTTCATAGGCAATGGTGCAATTCACAGAGAGTGGGAGGTTGGCATACTGGTTAAGGTGCTCACTTTATAGGCACAAGATGCAGGGTTTGAATCTTACATGGGGTAAGTAGCAGGGCTTTGAATGACCCACAAGGAGATTTATCCTGGTACTAGTTTATAAACTTATGATTCTATGAATAACTTTGCACATAGTAAATAAAATAGAAAAAATATAATCCAAGGCCTCCAATACATGGAAAGACTAAAGGCTCTGTCACTGTACTCTGTATCATACAGGCTGCTGAAAGATGATCTATGCCTGGCCTACAGAATCGTCTCAGACCTGCCCTAATGGAATAGCTGCACAACCATAAATCAAATAGGACAAGAATAACTCACTACAAGGATCTAAGCAAAACCTGAGACATTAACAGAATATGCTAGAGAGGCAGCTTTATCTCCCAGTAATTACCACTCCTCTGGAATAAGCTCCTACTCCATGTGAAGCAGAGCTCCTCAATGACTTTATTCAAATGCAAACTTGCCAATTGCATGGGTGAGTGTAAATTCATGCCGGCGGTGGCACCTATGTCCCTCAGGGGCAGTTTGTTATGATCACAGAATTGCTCTGCTAACGATGACATCTAAATATGGTCAATCAGGGTACTAGGCTTGTAAAGACCCTAAGGCCATTAGCCTAGTAACCTCCTATGAACCTATGACCGACCATGCACACTATACATGACTTCTGTTTGTTATATTGCTCTTTAATGATTCCAGAAACTTGGAATAGTATTTTGTAAGACATTTAAAAATGCCAGACACTTTATATTGACTCCCATATCATATGAAGACTCAGTAGCATAGCTAGGTGGGGCAAAGAGGCCAGCCACCTCATGGTCGGCTAGTACTGATCACCCTTTAGTACATACCAGTGTTTATAAATAAAACTGATCACTCTTTAGTGCATACCAGCATTTATAAATAAATTATGGTATTGCATTTCTAGTAAAATTAAAATACTAGTTTAAAAGAAGATAAGAACCTCTTTTTTTAACTCTTTAAATGCAAAAAATAGCTTTTTTGTTATTCAGATCAGAGAAGGCCTGACAATGGTTGCAAAATACAGTTAGCTACCCCACTGTCAAGGTTACTGATAACCAGCAGATTGAAATTATTGCAAATTATGATTAGTGCTAATAGAAACATGATATTTTAAAATAGAATAGGCAGACTGGATAACCCAACAGAGATTACAAAATGGAACCTGTGCAGAACTTCAGGCATTGACAAAAGCAACCACGAACCTAATGAACATGTACCTAGTACCTGGAATATGTTAGATCTTGGGTTTGAGTTTAGCTGGAGTCCAGTGTCTGCAATATATTGCAGTTTAGTATCATTAAAAGTGGTGGATAAGGCACATGAAAAACAGGGATCTAAGACTTCATGTTGCAACCAGTGTTTAAAATATGACATGGTATAGCGTAAAATGAAAACCTGAATCATATTAAATTATTCAGAAGACAAGTATCTTGAAGGCCATCCTGTGACATAGTTCAAAGTAAAATGTTCAAAGTAAAAATGCAGACTAGTTGATGAACTAAATATGATAGATTTCAGATTTCAGTTCAGAATAAAAAAAAAAAAACTGAAAAATATGTAGGCAGCTTGCTCAACTGAGAAAAACATGACACTATTATAGAAGCCATGTCAGTAGATTGATAGACAGCAGTGAAAATCCTCCATATTTTTACATCACGGAAATAAATATAAACACCACAGGACTGTGACATAAATGAAGGAAAAACTAATACTAAAAACTAATACTTTCATGTTATGGAGATGATGTTCCTGTGAACTGTAAGATAGTTGTGATTCTCATTACTAATACTGGAAGCAAAGCAGAGACTGTAGTTTGCCAGTTTATCAGCCTGACCTCCAAGGTTGGTAAAGCACAGAACCGCTTAAAAGGGAAAATATAGACCATGGGATGCAAGCTCAAATGACCACTGGTGCTGCATGAAGACTAACAGACTAGTCTATATTATGTTATATTATATTATATTATATTATATTATATTATATTATATTATATTATATTATATTATGTTTTTGTGTGGAAAGCAAACAGAAACATGTCAAACTGACAATGGAGGGTGAAATGCTTAGGTTTGAAGGTGTCTGCAAACAATTATGTAAGAGTAGAGGACAAGTACAATTAGTGGTAAAGATTATGTTACAGATGGATAAAAGGTGAAAGGGCATCTATCTGCTGACATGCTCAAATGAAAGATCAGTCCAGTAAAGTGCTGTAAAACACTGGAGCTTGGAACATAAAATCTATGAACCAAGGCAAGGCTATTCTGGTTATGGATGAGATAACAAGAATAAATAAATTAGACTGGGTCAGGTTAATTTAAAACAGATTTATTTATGTATTTAATTATTTATTTTTGTTGACGATTGAGCTCAATGTACATGTGTCCTTTTCCAGGGGTGACCTGAGAGCATTGAGTGGATAAGTAGTTTATTCAGGCTCACACAACATGCAAATGTAGGCAAATGTAGGCAGAAGGTATAGAACCATCTATCTCTGACAGTAGGAGGGGCTTTGACAACAGCTCAGAATCTCAGTCCTCTGCAATAATGGTCAGACCATTTGTCAGATCTTCTAGTATGGACAACAGTTGTATAAAAGAAATGGAGTAGCTCACACCTAAAAAAGAATGTTGAAAGCAGATTTCAGTTGTAACCCAAAAAATGTTAGAATGATCTCAAACATTCTGCAACTCAAGTCATTCAACATAACTGTGATTCAAGTTTATACTGTACTATATTATACAATAGTACCTCATTAGTATGTAAAAACATGCACGTTGATTAGTCAACCCAACCAACATGCCCATTGTAAAATTGAGCTTATACCAACAGAAAAAAGTCCAGCTACTGAAGTCCGACGGGACTTTATTCTATTAATATATACTAAGGCTTTGCAGTTTTTTTGAGCTAAGAGGTGGAGAGGTATGTACGAAGGGCATCAAGTACATTATGCAAAACTAAAGGTTTGCTTTGATCTATCAGCATGTGCTAGAGACTGAGGGTGGTGAGGAGGATAGTGCTGACAACTAACTCAGACTGAGGAGGAGGCGGAGAAGAGTGTTCAGACCCAGGGTAACCTACCAGGGGCTACATAATCTGGAGATAGCAGAGCACTGCAGGATGGACAGGGACATACTCCAGCAACTTGTTGAGGTGTGCTTGCCTTGACTCAGACCCAGAACCAGCAGAGAGGAACCCATCCCAGTGGATACCAAGGTATATGTAACCTTAAGAATACTAGCTACAGGTACTTTCCAAAGACCAACGGAGGATATCATGGGGCCTCACAGGCATATGTGTCCAGGATACTCACCAGTTCCTGGATGCCATGCGACAACATACCGCTGACCACATTTACTTCCCAAGCACCCAGGAGGAAAGGAACAGAATACACAGAGGTACTTGGTGCCATAGACTGCACACACATCCACATCAAAGCACCACCCAGTGACCAGGGTAGGGTGTACCTAAACGGCAAAGCATTCTACTCCAACTGCCAGGTCGTGTGTGATGCCAAGGCATTATCATGAATGTGTGTGCTGGCAGTCCTTGAAGCTATCACGACTCCCACATCTGGCATTCATCACAGCTATACCAGGTGTTTACCAGTGAGACATCCCATATGGCCATCTGGTGGGGGATGCTGGCTATGCACTGGAGCCGTGGCTGATGACACCCATCAGAAATGCACACACAACCACACAAGAACGCCATAATGAGGCACATGCACAAACCAGGATCATTATAGAGCATGTGTTTGGGATGCACAAGTCACGGTTCCACTGCCTTGACATATCTGGTGGAACCTTGCAGTACTGTTCAGCCACATGTGCACACATGTTCATAGTATATGCCATGCTACACAATATGATCCTGCGGAAAAAGCTGCAGCAGGAACAAAATGGTAAAAGGCCACACAGCCCCCCATCATTGCCAAGGTCTCCATGGGTACAGAGGGACTCAGAGGAGGAACATCCTGAGCCTACCCCTGTAGGCAGATAGAGGCATCCCCAGTATATCCTGTCCCTGGCAAAGAGGCAACACATAGCACATACACTGACACTGCAGGGGCCCAGGGACTGATCTCTCTTTCTCTGACTTGCACACATAGAAAAATTGATGGCAAACATCACACCACTTATACCTTACCATGTATATGCAGTTTACTGCATGCATCTGACATAGTCAGCCCTCAAGCACCATCCTCACGACAGCCTCAGGCACAAGGTAAGTCAGTCTCCTTAACAATAAATTAATGGAGTAGAATGTTCTGATAGCATATCTATGGTATTGATTCAAGCATGCAAGGGAATGGAGTGGTTAACTGGGATAGCAGCAGACAACTGACAGCCCTGTGGAACAGCAGGAAGTATATTCCCAGTACTGGCCTACCCACACTATGCTGTACCACCCTACTTGACAAATACTACTGCAGTACATGTGGTGAGCCAAGTAACTGGGGGAGTCATAGGTCACATGCATGGATGTCAAAGTGGGGGTCCCATACCAATCCCTAGCCTTGCCCAGCAGATCAGCTGTAGTAAACCATACAGGAATGTCTGGCAAAGGCCCCCACATAGCAACATCCATGAAAGTCCCACTTACAGACTTACACAGTGATATCACAGCAGGTCTGGCAGTCCCACCTACAGACTTACATAGTGATATCACTGTAATATCACAGCAGGTCTGGCAGTGGCAGTGTGGCTCTGAAAGGTAATAAGTCTGAAACTACAAATGTTTATGCCAGAACAATCTGACCTGTGGTTGATTCTGTTATGCCTGTAGTCTCAAAGATAGGGCACAACACTATGCTAACTGGGACCAAAATGATAAGAAAATATCAGGACGGTCTCTGCAAATGTGTATTGTGTATAGATGTGTTGCCCCCCATAGACCCATAGAAATGCAGTAACATGTCCCTAGCCTTAAGCAGCATCCAGCCATCAGCTAGAGTGATAGCTCAATACAAACAGAAATCAATTGTCAGTAACACTCACAGTCTTTTAACTGCCCAAATTTTTTCCCCAAAAACCCCCCCTTTTTTGGCCTCTCTGCAAAGGGGTAAGATCTGGTCCCTCCTTGTTTGTTTAGATACCAGACCACCGACATGTTGTCTGTGTGGATAGCGATAATGCCTTGAGGGAGAAGCTTGTGGAGGGCTTGTAGGGACAGAAGTACAGCCCTCATTTCCAATACATTGATATGGAGAAAAGTTTCGTCTGGAAGCCAAGAACCCTGAACTAACCTGCCCAGACAATGCCCCCACCCGTCTGGGAGGCATCCATTGTCAAGGTGGCCACGGAGGTATAACAAAAGGTCTTCCCTGATTCAGATTGGATGGCTGAAGCCACCAGTGGAGGTCCCGTTTGCACGTTTCTGTAATCAGTATGAGATAATTGAGGCGGAGATCCTGGAAAGACCATTGTGTCGATAACAGCCACTGAAGAATCCTCATGTGCAATCTTGCCAGCGGAACTAGGAGAACCGTGGCAGACATTGAACCTAAAAGTTGCAGGACCAACCTGGCTGGGGCTTTGGATCTTGGAAGCAGGGCTCGGACTTGACCTTGTAATGTTTGAATCCTTTCGGTAGGAAGGAAGATGCGCATCAATTTTGAGTCTATCTCTGCTCCTATGAATCTTATGCGCTGAGAGGGCAGCAAGACAGACTTTGACCAATTGAATGTAATTCCCAGGGAAGCACCCAGGGAGATGGTGGCTTGTAGGTTGTCTAGTAGTAGATGCCTGGTGGTGGCAGTCAGGAGCCAGTCGTTCAGATAGAGAAACACTTGGAATCGAGACTCCTCAGGTGAGCAGTCACTACTGCCAAACACTTGGTGAACACCCTGGGGCTGTGGTGAGACCAAAGGGCAGTGCACAAAATTGGAAATGACTGTCTCCCAGGCTGAAGCGCAGATACCTCCTGGACGCCTGATGTATCGGTATGTGATAATAGGCGTCTTGAGATCTATGGAGCACATCCAAACATCCTTCTCCAACAATGGGAGAATGGATTGTAAAGTGACCATTCGAATTTGGACTTCATGACGGACTGGTTTAGTTTGCTGAGATCCAATATGGGTCTCAGGTCCCCTGTCTTTTGGCACTAAAAGAACCTTGAGTAATTTCCGGATCCGATCTGGTCTGTGGGGACCGGTTGGATGACTCCTTTTCTAGCAGCTTTGAAGCTTCTGCGGCTGCAATTTCCCTTTGACTGGGTGGTGGGTCCGGGATTTTTGGACGGTGGGGTGAGTGTGTGAAGGGAATGGTGTAACCTCCGGCATAATCCGAAGCACCCATCTGTCCTGAGTAATGAACTCCCAGGCTTTTAGGTGCTTGGCAAAGCGGCACCCGACTGGCTCCAGAGCAGCACAGCCGGGCAATCCCTCATGAAGTGTGGGAGGCTGAAGAGCCACGAAAGGACTCACGGTCTCCAGTGTTGCAGGGGCTCTCTGCCGCCTCTGGGACGGCGTCTCCCAGAAAAATTTCCCCGTCCTCTGCCTCTGGAAGGGAATCTTCTTGCTGTTGAGGAAAGAACTTCTGTGATTTGGAACCACATCTTCCCTCCTCTTTAGCCTTGGGATAAGGCCGAAAGGGAGTGGAATAACGTGCTCCTACGGCAGATAAAGTTTTCCCTCTTGCTCACAGCGGGTAAGAGTGTCTTTTACCTTGGGTCCAAACAAAGAGGACCCATCAAAGGGAGCGTCGGCGAAGGAAGACTTGAAGGCCTCCGCGAAATGACACAAACGGAGCCAGGCTTGTCTCCATAGAGCCACGCCTGTGCCTGCCGCTCTGCCCGCCCCTTCGGCCGCATATGAAATGAGCCTTATGGACGAGTTAGAAATCGAGGTAAGGATAGCCAACTGAGAGCTAACCGACTGCTAGCTGCCCAGGTAGGTTACCTGAGAGGGAGTCTGACAGCTCCTTGATCAGATCCCTCTGTAGTCTGGTGAAATGTGCCAAATAATTCAGGGACCTTAGAGTAAAGGCCGCTGAAGTCAGGGTGCGCTTCCGTGCGGTCCATGCTCCTAGACTCCTTATTAGGAGGATGGACAGACGTTGAAGCCTCTGCCACGTCCTGCTGTGTAGCAGATGCCACCACCATGGCATCTACAGCCACGCCTTTCGTCAAGAACTCCTTCTCGGGTGGGGCAGACAAAAAATTGTTAGGGGGAGAAGGCACTGGTTCCACAGTATCTGGATGTTCCCACGCCCCCGACAAACCAAATCCAGGAGCTCGTCGAAGGGCGGAGACACCCAGGAGGCGGAGGGCTGAGCCCCAAAGGCCTTGAGAAGCACTGACTCATCAGCGGAGGGGGGTTTGTAAATCCAGCCGCCTCGTTGCTTAAGGATCTCTAGAATGTCTGCAAATGAGACATCATCCGAGGACGACTTTGGGGACCCCTCCGCATCATCAAGATCAGTGTCCGATGTAAGAGACTCGGGGAGTCCACGTGCTTCCTCTTGCACGATCTCTTCCTTGGGGCTCCTCCGGAAGACAACTCAAGAACCCTCAGGAGGAGGGGAACCCCAGTGGGGTAACCTCAGGCCCCAGGGCTCCGCTGCCTAGAGACAGGGGAACTGCCAAAGACCCAGTCTCCATGCCCAGGAAGGTGCAGTAAAGCCGTAGAGATGGCCAAGAAGACTTGGCCAAGGCACTCCTCATAGCTCTGCAAGCCAGACCCCCAGAATCCTGGGAGTGTCCGGTCCCGAGCCATGATAGCAGACGGAGTCCCGCGAAGCACCGAGAGGGAGGCTCGAACCGACAGCATTGGTCCTGAAGCGTCACCCCGGGTCCAGCCGAAGATGTCCGTGCTAAACTCAGACCCAAAGGCGGGGTTGGAGTAAGGGTCGGAGCCGACACTAGGATCGCTACTGGCTCCATCAGCACCTGCTCCGGACGGAGCCAAGCGGTCGGAGGAGGAATGGCAATGGAGTGGGCTATCGGCTCCGAAACCAATTGGGTCGGAGCCGAAACAAATTTTGAAAGACTGGGGACTGGAACAGTCTTTGGAGCACCCTGTCTATGTCCGAATCTGACATCCTTGATGACCTGGAAGAGACCGAACGGGTCCAGTAGGTCTCTCCAACGGCTCCACGGGACTAAGGGACCGGCTCCGGCGACTCGATAACTATCGGCACCGAGTGTCCAACCCAATTTCCATCTGTGCCGAGGACTTGGCGCCGAGGAGGAAGTGTCTGAGCAGACAACCTTCATCGGCTCCGAGATCAGTGGAGCCGATGAAGGTGACCCGCCTCGATGCCCCAGCCGCCGGCTCCGAGACCAGAGGAGTCGAGACTGGAGGCATCGAGGCAGACTGTTCCACCCTCGGCCCAAAGTCCGTGGAGTCGAAGGAGAAGCCTGCCTATGTCTTTTGGCGGTCGGGTCCGACGGACTGGTCGGAGCCGGCCCTTTTCTTTAGCAGGAGAAGGAGAGGATGCTAAAGCTTCTTCAAAAGAGGGTTTGATAAGGCCTTTCAAAATAAGTTTATTTTTCCTCTCTTGGAGGACCCTCGAGGAAAATGCGTGACACACGCTGCAGGACTCCTGCAAATGTTTGGCGCCCAAACAATATACACAGAGAGAGTGGTCGTCTGTGATCGACATCTTAAAACTGCACTTAGTGCACTTTTTAAATCCTGAAGGCCTAGGAGCCTGTGACATTATGGCAATCCAAACACAGAAAACTATCCAAGAAGAAACACAAGAAACACACTGACTAACACTATAGAATTTTCCTTGCTCTCTCTTCTTTACTTTTCTGTCCTTTTAATAAGGACTAACACAACACCAAAAGAAGTAGATCCAATAACCTTAAAAATAACAGGAATTAGCCAACAATGAACTGACAGGGGAAGGCCCTTCAACTCCGATGGGACCTCTAGTCTGTCAAAACACAGTCACTACACAATATTTTACCAAGGAAAATACTCATTCAAGCACAAAACCACTAGATAGCTGTTAAAACAGCTTTTTGTTGAATTTTAAAGAAAATCCTGACAGAAAGTTAGTGAAAAAAAAACACTACTTAGCTCAGCCAAGCTCGAGACCACGTCTTCGCTTGTTAGCGGCAAACGAGATCTGGGGGATTGGTAGTGGTGCATCCTGGGATATAGTAAGCTCAGCCAATAAGAGACTTCGCTCTTTGGCATAAGCGTGCCGAGTCGGAGCCGAGGGATCGGCTCCGAACCCATCAGAATGTAGGCGAGATAGGATCACATAACATCTAAAGGTTTGCTTTGATCTATCAGCATGTGCTAGAGACTGAGGCTGGTGAGGAGGATAGTGCTGACAACCAACTCAGACTGAGGAGGAGGCGGAGAAGAGTGTTCAGACCCAGGGTAACCTACCAGGGGCTACATGATCTGGAGATAGCAGAGCACTGCAGGATGGACAGGGACATACTCCAGCAACTTGTTGAGGTGTGCTTGCCTCGACTCAGACCCAGAACCAACAGAGAGGAACCCATCCCAGTGGATACCAAGGTATATGTAACCTTAAGAATACTAGCTACAGGTACTTTCCAAAGACCAACCGAGGATATCATGGGGCCTCACAGGCATCTGTGTCCAGGATACTCACCGGTTCCTGGATGCCATGCGACAACATACCGCTGACCACATTTACTTCCCAAGCACCCAGGAGGAGAGGAACAGAATACACAGAGGTACTTGGTGCCATAGACTGCACACACATCCACATCAAAGCACCACCCAGTGACCAGGGTAGGGTGTACCTAAACCGCAAAGCATTCTACTCCAACTGCCAGGTCGTGTGTGATGCCAAGGCATTATCATGAATGTGTGTGCTGGCAGTCCTTGAAGCTATCACGACTCCCACATCTGGCATTCATCACAGCTATACCAGGTGTTTACCAGTGAGACATCCCATATGGCCATCTGGTGGGGGATGCTGGCTATGCACTGGAGCCGTGGCTGATGACACCCATCAGAAATGCACACACAACCACACAAGAACGCCATAATGAGGCACACGCACAAACCAGGATCATTATAGAGCATGTGTTTGGGATGCACAAGTCATGGTTCCACTGCCTTGACATATCTGGTGGAACCTTGCAGTACTGTTCAGCCACATGTGCACACATGTTCATAGTATGTGCCATGCTACACAATATGATCCTGTGGAAAAAGCTGCAGCAGGAACAAAACGGTAAAAGGCCACACAGCCCCCCATCATTGCCAAGGTCTCCATGGGTACAGAGGGACTCAGAGGAGGAACATCCTGAGCCTACCCCTGTAGGCAGATAGAGGCATCCCCAGTATATCCTGTCCCTGGCAAAGAGGCAACACATAGCACATACACTGACACTGCAGGGACCCAGGGACTGATCTCTCTTTCTCTGACTTGCACACATAGAAAAATTGATGGCAAACATCACACCACTTATACCTTACCATGTATATGCAGTTTACTGCATGCATCTGACATAGTCAGCCCTCAAGCACCATCCTCACGACAGCCTCAGGCACAAGGTAAGTCAGTCTCCTTAACAATAAATTAATGGAGTAGAATGTTCTGATAGCATATCTATGGTATTGATTCAAGCATGCAAGGGAATGGAGTGGTTAACTAGGATAGCAGCAGACAACTGACAGCCCTGTGGAACAGCAGGAAGTATATTCCCAGTACTGGCCTACCCACACTATGCTGTACCACCCTACTTGACAAATACTACTGCAGTACATGTGGTGAGCCAAGTAACTGGGGGAGTCATAGGTCACATGCATGGATGTCAAAGTGGGGGTCCCATACCAATCCCTAGCCTTGCCCAGCAGATCAGCTGTAGTAAACCATACAGGAATGTCTGGCAAAGGCCCCCACATAGCAACATCCATGAAAGTCCCACTTACAGACTTACACAGTGATATCACAGCAGGTCTGGCAGTCCCACCTACAGACTTACATAGTGATATCACTGTAATATCACAGCAGGTCTGGCAGTGGCAGTGTGGCTCTGAAAGGTAATAAGTCTGAAACTACAAATGTTTATGCCAGAACAATCTGACCTCTATCTGCCTACAGGGGTAGGCTCAGGATGTTCCTCCTCTGAGTCCCACTGGTGCCAGAGCCATGGCCTAAAGTTAAATGCCAAAAAATGCATAGTCATACCCTTCGGGAAAAACAAGGTTATCCCTAGCTACCATATAGGTGGTAATCCTCTGAGCACAGAAGAAGTTATCAGGGACCTGGGGACCCCAGGTTGACAGTAGCCTGTCATTCGACACCCATGTAGCTAAAGTAGTTAGGAAGACCTTCTACATTGCCCACCTTATCATGAAGGGATTCACATCTAGATCAAGGGAGGTCATAGTCTCCCTATACTCATCACTCATCAGACCAATGATTGAGTACAATGCCCCATTCAGAATGTATCTGACCCGACACTTGCAGCAGCTGGAGAGGCCACAAAAGTTCCTCACCAAAAGGATAAAGGGTCTCAAAAATATGTGCTATGCTGCCCGACTGAAAGAACTCCAGCTCTATTCAATCGCCACCGCTTGCTCAGAGGTGACCTTTGCCTGACATACAAGGCCATGTCTAACGCAGATTTGATGAATATGCTTCACCTCAAAAAATCTAGATCCATCAGAGCCACAAGGGCGGGAGACTTAAACCTCCACACGGCTATTAATTGGACGTGCTGGAGGGATAGATTCATCACCCAAAGACTCCTATGCTGTGGAACAAAATCCCGGTATATGTGAGGCAGAGCACCTCGCTGGCCTTGTTCAAGAGAAATCTTGACCAATGGATGGGAGATCGCAGATATACTCCAGGGATTACCTCAGTGTCACTGCTAGACAGAGGCACAGCAAAATAATGGGTATAGTTCCCCATACAAAAGGGGTGGCGTAAGCCACAAAACTATGGGCTAGGCTTATAAATGCCCTCAGGCAGATAGCCTAGTATGAACCTATGAACCTATGAACCTATGACCTGTGGTTGATTCTGTTATGCCTATAGTCTCAAAGATAGGGCACAACACTATGCTAACTGGGACCAAAATGATAAAAAAATATCAGGACGGTCTCTGCAAATGTGTATTGTGTATAGATGTGTTGCCCCCCATAGACCCATAGAAATGCAGTAACATGTCCCTAGCCTTAAGCAGCATCCAGCCATCAGCTAGAGTGATAGCTCAATACAAACAGAAATCAATTGTCAGTAACACTCACAGTCAACTTACTGATGCCATCCCAGGGTTGTCCACTGCTGGCAGCCTGAGAACATATAGGTTCATAGGTTCATAGGTTGATACTAGGCTATCTGCCCTAGGGCACTTATAAGCCTAGCCAGAGTGTGTTTGGCTTCCGCCACTCTTTTAGATTAGTTGACTGCGCCTCTGTATAGTAGGTCACAGAAGGTAGCCATATTAAGGTTAGTTTACTGTACCTCTGTCTAGCAAGGACACAGAAGAGATCCCAGGAGTAAACTTACGATCTCCCACTTGTCAAGATTTCTCTTGAATAGGGTCAGTGAGGGGCTCTGCCTAACATGGATTGGGATTTTGTTCCAGAGTGAGGGGAGCCTCTGGGGTATGAATCTGTCTCTCCAGCCTGTCCTATTTATTTCTGTGCTAAGGTTCAAGTCACTGGAGCTTGTAGCTCTAAGGGATTTGGATTTCTTGAGATTGGAGCATGTCCCTTAATTCTGGGTTGGACATGGCTTTATACGTCAGACACAGATCGCCACTGAGTAGGCGGTATGCAACTGAGTAGAGCTGGAGTTTATTTAGCTGAACTGCATAGGGCATCTGTTTGAGTCCCTTGATCCTCTTGGTGAGGTACTTTTGGGGTATTTCCAGTTGCTGCAGGTGTCGGGTAAGGTACATCCCAAATGGGGCATATATTCAATTATGGGCCTGATAAGTGATGAGTAGTGGGGCACAATGACCTCTCTTGATCTAGATCTGAACCCTTTCATGATAAGGTGGGCTATATAGAAGGTCTTTCTAACTACTGTGGCAACGTGATTGACAAAGGAGAGATTACTATCTACTTGGGTCTCCAATTCCCTAATTACTTCTTCCGTACTTAATGGATTGCCACCTATGTGGTAATTTGTGGGAAATTTGTTTTTCCCAAAGAAGATGACAATGCACTTTTTGGCATTTAGCTTTAGGCCATGGCTCTGGCACCAGTTATCTGTCTCTGTGAGACCCTTTTGGAGGATGCTCGTGTTAGCCAGAGAGTCGATTATGGCACCCAGTTTGCAGTCATCTGTAAACTTTGTCAGCCATAGTCCACCCATGTTAGCCTGTACCGCGGAGAAATATATACCGAACAAGAGAGGTCCCAGGACTGAGCCTTGTGGGACGACGCTTGTAACTGGTTTAGAGTCTGACATGGCACCTGCAATTCTGACCATGTGGGTTCTATTTCTGAGCCAGATTGCAACCCATCTTGTGACATAGGGGTTGATATATAAACTGGTGAGCTTATTTATGATGCCCGAGTGGGGTATTGTGTTGAAGGCTTTTGCGAGGTCCACGTAGGCTGTGTGGACTACCTTCCCTTCATCTATGGCTTTGGTAACAGTTTCAAAGAAGTCGACTAGGTTCAAGAGGTAAGATCTGCCCTTAACAAAGCCGAACTGGGTAGGATTCAGTTTCTGGAGGTTCCCAATGTCCTTGTTTATGATTTCCATGTTGATACACTCCATAGCCTTTTAGACCAGGCTAGTCAGGCTTATAGAGTGATAGTTTCCGGGGTCCGTTGTGGCACCACCTTTGTGGAGTGGGACCACTGTTGTTGTACGCCATTCCTTGGGTAGATATCCTGTAGTAAGGCTGAAATTGAAGAGGGTTTAGTTCTTCTTGGAGCTCATGTAAGATGCAGCCTGGGACACCATCTGGTCCCATTGCTGCTGTGTTTTTTGCTTTGGAGAGGGCAGCTCTCACCTGTGTATCTGTGATCACAGGGAGGCTACATTCTGTTGGGATTAAAATTTGCTCTTTTGGGGGGGGGGGAGTTTGCACTGAACCTTTCTGCCAGGATGTTGGCAATGTCTGTGGGTTCAGTGTATTTTTCGTCATTTTGCACTAGCTCAGAGCATATCTGGGAGTTGCCTCCCAGGTTCCTGACATAACTAAAGAAGGCCTTGAGATTATCCTTAGTGTCTTGTGCATTTTTTCTTTCGAAGTTGGCCTTAGATGATTTTATGAGGGATCATAGTTTCTTGCTAGTACTGATCAGAGACACCTTCCCTTTTTGGGATTTTGCTCTATCATGTAGTAGCTTCCTCCTTCTGTTATATAGCTTATTTATGGCTGTGGACCACCAGACAGGTCTCCTGCCTTTGGAGGAGTGAGTCTTTGTTTTATTTGGGATTGCATGCTCCATGCATTCCTGTAGGTGTCCATAGAATGCTTTTGTAAAGGATTCTGCATTTTGGGCCATAGTTTCCACTGGCCCGGGGCCTTTGAAGGATTCCACCGTGGTTTCCTTGGCTAGGGGTGGCGACTGAATATGGATGTCCAGTGAGATTAATTTATGGTCTGATCTTACCAATGAGGGGTATACATCTGGTGTGGAACATAGAGACCCCATGTTGATGATGACCAGGTCCAATATGTTTTCCACTCTTGTGGGAGTGGTGACCAGTTGTTCCATAGCATTTGAGTTTATAAATTCTAGGAACCATTGGGCAAGGGTGTTTGGGCTTGAGAAGTTTTCCCAATCACTGTTTGGGTAGTTGAAGTCACCCAATATAATGGTGTTTGGATAGACCTTCATATTTTCCAGTGTTCTCAGGAAATCTGAGTGGGGTTC
Source organism: Protopterus annectens (assembly GCF_019279795.1). Classification (NCBI taxonomy): domain Eukaryota; kingdom Metazoa; phylum Chordata; order Ceratodontiformes; family Protopteridae; genus Protopterus; species Protopterus annectens. The sequence goes on from NC_056726.1 coordinate 1,195,342,091, forward strand.
CTGTGTTTGGGAGGGTGGTCTGTAGCAGGCTACAAACTGAAAGGCAGTTTTGCCCACTGTTAGTTGCGCATGGATGGTCTGCGATGCTTCCGTGCCGTGCCACTAACCTGGAGGTGTGGGTATCTTTGATGTATATGGATACTCCCCCACCTTTTGTGGTTCGGTCCGAGTTTTGTGGCCAAAAAGCATGGTATGAAGTATAACCTGGTAGTGCTGGGGTGCTTTCGGGAGCCTTGAACCAGGTTTCTGTTACTGCACAGATATCGATATTCTCCATACTGAGGAGAGTCTCGAGTGTGTGCATCTTGAGGTTTAGACTTCTGGCGTTGAGCAGCATTACCCTTAGTTTTTTTTTCTTTGTGTTGTCTATGGAGATGGGTTTGTCTTTTGTGCCTTGCCTAAAAAGGCACTATGAGGGAGGCAAGAGCCTTTGCCAGTATTCGAAAACCCAGGGGTGCCAGGTGCAAGCTGTCCCTAGTGAAGCAACGTGGCTTGTCGAGCATGTCATCCCAGGCTGACAGACACTGGATCCCCTTTGAATGACACCAATACTTTAGCCAATTGTTAAAATTGATCATTTTGTCTTTATACTGTGGCATCATTCTTGGTGAGGGCAAGATGCTACTCAATGTCAGGATCATACCGGCCTGGGCTACATGATCAGAGAGCTCCTCTATTTCTCTTTTCATGTAGTCCAGGGATGTACATCTCAGGTCATTCATACCAGCATGGACAATGATGGAGTCATATTTGTACTTGCTTTGGTGTGACCTGAGTGCATGTGTTATGTGGCGGATCCTGGCACCCGACAGGCAGCTTACAGTGACCTTCTCCTTATTCAGTCTGGTGAGTGGGACGTCAGTGTGTCTGACAATAGAGTCACCTATTACAAGTGTATTCGGTGTGTTGTTTAGCCTTAAGGGCTGTGACTGTGTGGCACACTGACTTTGTGAGCTATGTGTTACGTGGGTATTGTTGCATGGTGGGGGTTGCTTGGATGTCTGCTTTGGAGGTCTCTGCTGCTTAGGCAAATTTTTGTTTAGAGCCCCTGAGTATGTTTTTGTGTGTTTATGTGTTTGGTTTGCTGATGCCATAGGTCTATGTGAGACTGGATTTGTGGTGTGTGTGGTTACCTTTTCCTCCTGACCGGCTGTGACAGTACTGGGTTGAGAGAGCTCAGTCTCTAGTTTGGCTATATAGTTGCATCTCTCACATATGTTTGAGCTTGTTGGGAGGAGGAGAGGGTGGACTGTGTACATAAGGCAGTTGTAACATTGCCTCAAGATTCCCAGATTCACCAGCTGAACTGGGGAGTAAACCCGAAACTGGCCTTTGGACATGCCTGAAAAGTATAGGGAACTACTTATTGACTGATCAGTAACGACCAATAGGGAGCAAGTACTTAAAAGGAGTATAAGATCATCAGAATGCACTGTCTTGTTACAGATGGCCTGCATCTGTCACAACTGGCCAACAGGCCTGTAGCAAATGCCCATGTCTCACCCACAGTGCCCTTTTAGGGAGTGTCATGGGGTCCATAACACCAACATAATAGTCTACAAAATGCAAAGAAAGGCCATGCTGCTAACTGCGAGGAGAAAACCAATCAGTATCAAAGAGACAGAAATCTGGACAAAGCCATGAATAATGGGGTGAAAAGGTACAAAGAGAAGGACACCTTTGAAATACACTCTAATAATGTTAAAATGTTAAAATGTTGATGGGTGCTGTGGTAGTGTTGTCACCTCACAGTAAGACGTTGTCCTGTTCGATTCTCCGCTAAAGCGTCTTCTGTATGGAGACATGCGTGAATGGGCATACCTTCGTTGAAGGTTGTACGTCAGGGCTGACAACTCAGCACGTAAAAATCTACTGCCAATCATTAGCGGACTGGAGTTCCGCTGTGGCGAACCCTAACCGGGAAAAGCCAAAAGACAAAACAAAGACCTGTTGATGGAATGATTGCAGTAGCATGGAATGTCTGATGGGCATGAAGTCGAAAACTGCAATGTCAACTGTCAGTAATATCTGACTTCAACCCTGAGTAACTTGCAAAACACTTTTCTTTGAAAACCACACTCAACTGGGTAACCAACCAGATATATGAGTCATGAATGTGGACATTCTGTGATACTCTGTACAGTTGACAGGCAGGGCTCGGAGTTTAAACATGGGAATGCACTCATTGCAGGCAGTCCTAACCCTGGAAGATGGTGACATGCTTGCACCCACAGAACCTGGGCCCACAGCCATGAGGATTCACACACCAGTCCATGATCACTCATCCTGTGCAACATCCTGACCCCAAAATGTGGCCATCCAAGCAAAATGCGGTTGACCATACATATATGTGAGATGGGTTCCATACAGTAGATTGAATTTTCACTAATTCGAAATAGTGCTTGGAATGCTCACTGCAGTGAAAGTGCACTTAATCGAAAGTGCACTTACGTGAAGTTCGGTACAACGAACGGGTGTTGTACTGAACTTCTGCGTAGTACTCATGGACCGTAGGGTTAGGGCATGGATCATAGTAAGGGGATAGCCCATAGGGCTATTCCCTTACTATAACCTGTGCCCTAACCTGTCTGACATCGCATCGCAGTGAAGGACATAGCAATGTCCTCCACTATGGTGTGATAGTCACGGACCTTAGGGTTAGGGCATGGGTTAGGGTAAGGGGATAGCTTTACTAACTATCCCCTTACCCTAACCAGTGCCCTAACACTAAGGTCCGTGACTATCGCACCATAGTGGAGGACATAGCTTGTTTTTTATGTCCTCCACTATGCTGCAGTGTTTTTGGTGAAGTGCACTTATGCAAAAGTTCACTTTCGTTAAAGTGAACTTTCCCAGAAGTGAGGCTTCCTATTACAAGTTCAAAGTAGTGAACTTTCATTCTCGTAATAGGAATCCATGTGAGACACACACAACTCCAGACTGGTCAAACAGTCTGACACACACAAGACCTTCCAAGTGCAGTCAACCTTTGAGAAGACCCCTATGCAAAGTACCGGTAGCTACAGGCAAACATATCTAACCCAGGACAGTCCCCCCCTCATATCTTATCCCCTACAAATTTATCTGGGGTCTGCTTGTCACCCTGATCCTGTCTGACATATTACTCAACCGTGGACTGGAAATCAGACCAGGCCAGAACAGAAATGTGCAGAGATTCCACCATTTAAATATATCACCAAGGTGCTGGACCATTTCCACAGCTCCAGCAGTCAATTGCTCATAAGCACACTTCTCAATAGGCTGGATTGTGCAAGAGTGCATAGTGCATCATATGTCCTGTATAACTCTGGTAAATCACTGTGATGATCTGAGGAGGTATGTCACGAGGTACTGAAATAATACATGACAGTGCCAAATGTCATATATGTCAGATGTCTGCTAAAACAAACCCTGTACCCTTAGCAACCCATACATTATAGGTTTATAGGTTCATAGGTTGGTTCATAGGTTCATTAGAAATAGTCACAATCACTGTGTGCCCCATTGTCTTCACATTTTGATAGGCTATCTCCAGATATCCTGCACCAACAGGTTGAGAGGTATGGCTGTACCACAAAACAAACCAGACTGGAGTACAACTATCCCTGGAATGGAGTCCCACATTTGCTATAGAAGGTCACATTGGGCATGCTCATGCACTTAAAGAAATGCCGGTAGGATCTAGGAATGAACAGGCCTTTCCCACCCAGTGCACTTCCAATTGCCCTACTTTAGCAGTCCTGAAGATGTCTGTCACCACAGAAGTCCCTTTCATCAGGTCTTAGCCCAATAAGCTCTGTGGCATGTGTGATAACTGTATAAGACTATAGTATAAATAACTAGTTAGGTAAGAGATTTAATCACAGTCCTGGAAAATGTAAAAGTGTATGTGTTTATAAGTTCGTTTTTGGGTCCATTCAAACCCAGTGCACTTCCCCTTTCCCTTTTTTAGCAGTCCTGCAGATATCAGTCACCTTAGAAGTCCCTTTCATCAGGCCTCAGCCCCATAAGCTCTGTAGTGCATGTGATAACTGTGTAACACTGTAGTACAAATAACTAGTTAGGTAGGAATTTTAATCTCAGTCCTGGCAAATGTAAAAGTGTGTGTGTGTGTGTGTGTGTGTGTGTGTGTGTGTGTGTGTGTGTGTGTGTGTGTGTGTGTGAACAGCATCCTGTCTATGGGGGGGGGGGTTGTTGTGTGTGTGTGAGAACCATATCCATTAGGTGGTGGACTTTGCTACTTTTTGCTGTTTCCCACGCGGTACATGTCCCAGTGTCCACGTTAGAAGGCCCACAGTTGTCATCCACTGTAGAGGGATCTGTAGACACTCTGCAGCCCTATAAGCATTGTTCTATGTGCAATAACTATGTGCCAGTATGGAATAGATAAGATAGGCTGCCCATCTAATCCTTGGATATCACTCTCCACTGAGGAATCATACACAAACACACTCAGGTAAGCAGCCGCACCTACATCAGTAGGTGGCCTGCAAACTGTCCAACAGATGGAACCCACAGTGTGAAAGCAGCGGACTCCATGTCGGACTGCTGAATAGTCACAGGTAGAGTCCCACAGGTTGTGGACCTGGGTACCCTCATCTTTCGATCCACACCACTGAGGACCAGCCGAATACAAAGCCACCCTGGCTGACAATGTTTGCAGATGACTACAAGATGGGTGCTATTATTACCGACCCCCCCACGTGAGGTTCACACACAAAGGCCTCTCTGAGACCTATGACTGTTGTCAGAACCCTGGACATGAGCTTAATGCCAGATGATGTGCCGCCATCCCCTTTGGGTACAACTTGGTTCCCATGAAATAATACATTGATGGTAGTCCACTGAGCACTGATGTTGGTATAACAGAACTGGGATCACAGGTTGACAGTGAGCTCTGTGCTGACCACCATAGTGCCACTGTCTTCCAAAAGTCCTTCCATGTGTCACTTATCCTGACTCAGGGTGTTGAATCCAGGAAGTAAAAGGACAGTGTTTCCCTGTGCACTCCCCTCAGTAGGCAAATCAATGTGTACTAAGCCCATTTGCCATGTACCCCACTGGACACTAGCAACAACAGGAGAGGGCACAAATGTACCTCACAAAGAGGATCTTGGGTATTACACACTTGCCCCATACGGACAGACTCCAACAACTGCAATGAATCTCTGTCTCATATTGGCTACTGAGGTGCGATTTTTGCCTGACATACACAGCCATGTCTGACCCAACCCTGTCAGGAATACTACATCCGAGGAAACCAATCTGTCCACACAACATGCCCCAGATACCTTAACCTCATCCTCACAATCAACAGGACATGCTGGAGGGACAGGTTCACAACCCAAAGACTGGCCACGCTATGAAATAGATGCCACATACATGTCAAGATTAGCACATCACTGGCCCTCTTCAAGAGAAATCATGAGGAGTGGATGGGGAAAAGAATACGCACCCTGGGGATCACTCTAGTGACTATACTAAGTAGACACACTGTGGAGTATTGTCAGGTAGCATGATGCCAATGTATTCCCATGGGCTAGCCTTGTAAAGCCTTCATGGTCATTTGCCATGTACACATCTATGACTCTTTGAAACTATACATCTCAGTACTGTCAAATGTGTGTGTGTGTGCAAAGGTGTGTATGAAAGTGTTTGTGAGTGTGTAAACATGTGAGTGAAAGTAGTTGGTGGCCCGTCTCACCCAGTACAACTACCATTGCCATACCTTACAAGTGCTGTAGATGTTATTCACTATATAGGTACCTTGGGATACCCCATAACCTATAAGCTATGTGGTGTGTGCGATAACTGCATAACACTGTAATACCAATAACCACATAGCTAGGGGTTCTAATATGAGTCCTGGCAAAATGTGTATGTGTAAGTGTGTATATGTGTAGGTTGCAGTATTTTGTGGCCTCCATCACCCAGTACATCACCCATTGTTGTAATTTCCATGGCATGGTGATCTCCCCCACCTTAGAAGTACCCTCAGATAAGTTTTACCCCATAACCTCCATGGTGTGTATGATAAATACGTAACAATGTAGTAACAATAAATAGATAGGTTGGGGTTCTAATCTCAGTCTTGGCAAATATGTGTGAGAGAATAATGTCTTGTGTGTGTTTGTGTGTGAACGACAACAATTAGATAGCCATGGTTTCATATTTTATGCCATGGTACACACAGTACACATTCCTAGATCTGTATGAGGTCTGCTGTTCACATCAACTGGATTGGTATCTGTAGACACTCTTCAGCCCTATAAACCCTGTGAAACAGTATGGAATAGTATAGTATGAATAACAAGAAAGGTTGGTCTGCTAATGTCAGTACTGACAAATGTGTGTGTGTGTGTTTGTGTGTGTGTGTGTGTGTGTGTGTGCGTGAGCGCACTGGTGTATACTGCAGTGGCTGTGAGTGTGTAGACTTGTATGCAACACTATTATGAGTACTCTCACACCCAGTACAGCCACCATTGCCATACCCCACAAGGCCACATGCTGTTGTTGACCTTACAGGTACCTTGTAACACTCATCACAATAGCAGTCCTGTGCCACATGCAATAGCCACATTATAGTGTGGCATCAAAACTTGCTGTGTAGGGGTTCCAAACACAACACTGGCAACTGTGATCCTGTGCATGCATGTGTGAGTGTATGCGTGTGTGTGTATGTGTGAACAATATTCTCTGTGTGTTTTGTTGACACAATATCCTCTGTGGTTGAGGAAGCTAGCAATCTGAGTTGTGTTCCACCCACCACACTTAACCATTGTCTACTATACTAGAGCTGATGTCAACCACCATAGACTGAGATACAAACCCTCACCCTTATAAGCTGTGAGGCACATGCAAGAACTGTTACACAGACCTTGGAAATGTGTGCAGATACAGCTGTACCTCGACAATGACATGGTTGATGTGTTACAATGCTGCCATACCCCTTGTTGGTGATATCTGCAAGGCCACACCCTGCTGACACACAGACACCTGGAACACAAACAGAATACAGCATGTAAGAACACATTCGCTTAGTGTTACTAACACCAATAATGCATCATGGCTGAAAAGGTATACACACACACACACACACACACACACTTGATGTGTATCCATTACAAATGCCAGATGACAGCACCTTACACATCATTAAATAGCTACACTCTTCTGAAGTTACCCTGTATATCAGATCCATATAAGCATGTCCTTGCATCTAGGGTATGGATGGCATGGATGTGGCACAGGTATCATCATATGCATAGGGTGTTGTGTGGGTCTCCAGGAAGCCTAGACTGGCATGCAGTTGACATTATGTGTGTGTGTGTGTGTGTGTGTGTGTGTGTGTGTGTGTGTGTGTGTGTGTGTGTGTGTGTGTGTGTGTGTGTGTGTTTGGGGGTGTTCATTAAATGGGCCATGCAGGGGTGATGTGTGTGTGTGTGTGTGTGTGTGTGTGTGTGTGTGTGTGTGTGTGTGTGTGTGTGTGTGTGTGTGTGTGTGTGTGTGTGTGTGTGTGTGTGTGTGTGTGTGTGTGTGTGTGTGTGTGTGTGTGTTTGTATGCACACAGTCATGCCATTTGGGCTCCGTACACAGGGGTATTTTGGACAGCTGTGGGCCGTACATGGCAGGGTGTACAGTTCACCATCTCTGGCCACAGAAATGGGAACTGAGCCTGCTGAGGGTATCACCAACACCACCAGGGCTGAGTCCAGATGCAGTACTGCTCCCCACAGCTTACTGCTGCCTGCTGGATCCGCTTCCCTGTTGGCAACAGCCAAGATCATGTGCCCATGGCCTGCTGCATCATGGCATGGACAGCACACCCCCTGCAGTAGTGCTGGAGGTACTGCCAGCATGGGAACGTGATGGTGAATGGTCACATAGACCCTTAGCTAATCGTGGTGCTGCCCTACAGCCACATGGCTACTGGCCAGCATCTGCCAAATGCTCAAGCACAGATATTCCATGGTAGTGGAGTGCCAAGATCTCCCCCCACTGTCTATCCAAGACCCCAGTATGCTAACAGATGGCTGCAGTGAGTTCATATTGCCACAGACACCAGGGACATGCTCATTCACGATCCTGCGTATATGTCTGTTATTACATTCATTATGTGCCTATGCCACTATGACGGACTGAAACATGGGTCTGGCGACTGTTGCCATGGCACGTGCAACAGGGGAATGACCAGCTGCAACCCTCCTCTGAGCACCCCTGCCCCTCTGCCTGTGTGGGACCTTGCCAGCACTCTGGCTATGGCTAGTGCTTGGACACTCACTTGCCATAGTCACCTCAGTAGCCTGTTCCATGCCACCACCCATCAACTGTCGATTATCTGTGGCCACTGGTGATGGGGTATGTGTGGCATTGTGACTGTGTGCAGGAATGAGGATAGCAATAGTGGGATGCCAACTGATGGCACAGATTCAGCCCCAGACAACCCCATATGTGCCTCAATATGAGTATCATCATGGTCAGAGTCTGCAGAGACACTGAGATCAGTATGAGAGTGGGAGGGACCGCAGCCACCATGTCCACCTGTGAGGGAAAAACAGCATATGTAAATTACTACTGGCATTATAAGACTTGCTGGTATATATATATATATATATATATATATATATATATATATATATACACACACACACACACACACACACACACACACACACACACACACACACACACACACACACACACACACACACGTGAGGTGACTCAAAGGTATTACACAGACCTCACATTAGCCGTCTGGGGGCATTCACGACACACAGTCAGACAATAACATACACACTCTGGATGGACCCTCAGCATCATATAGTGCAGACCTTTCCAATTACTGTTACTATTAATATTCACCTCTGGGATACTTGAGTGGTGTTAGTAGGTGATAGCCCTTCACCTAGCACACACTGCACCCTTGTAAATTATTGCTGTTCACCTGTATAGCACTGTGCAACTCCTACAGAACATACCCCCCAACTGTACAGGGTTTTGCTGCATGTCTTCATGTACGGCTCATATGTTTGGTCTGTTCCTCATAACTCCTGTGTTTGTCTGATAAATTACTGGGTTGGCCTGTGGATTGGTACCACTAAGTAATGTCCTAATTTGAGGTGCAAACTGCATAACCTGCAGTACATATATGTTAAAACAAACCTAGTTACTCAAACTACTTCCTAAGCTTACAGTGGATATAGAAAGTGTACAGACACCTGTTAACATGCCGGGTTTTCATGATATATCACATTAGACCTCAGAAATCGGGTCATAACATTGCCATCATTTCATATGACATATAACCCGTGCAATCCAAGTGAAGAACATACACATCAGTTACAAGTAACATCTGGTAACTGAAATAAGTACAATAGGCTGGTTGCATGCGTATGCATACCCTAAACTAATATTCTGTTAAAGCACCTTTTGATTTAATCACAGCATGCAGTCCTCTTGGGCAGGTGTCTATCAGCATGGCACATCTTGACTTGCCAATGTTTGCACACTCTTCTTTGCAAAACACCTCCAGCTATATCAGATTACAAGGGCATCCCCTTTGCACTGCCCTTGTCAGGTTGCCCTGCATATATCCTATTGGATGTAAGTGTGGGCTCTGACTCGGCCAGTGCAGAATGTTGCATATGTTCTGGTGAAACCACCCTTTTGTTGATTTGTACGTATGGTCTGGGCCATTGTTATGTGGAAAGGTAGAATTCATCACCATCCACAGCTATGTGGCAGACACCAGAACGTTTGGGAGCCACAAGGGACCAGTGATTGGAACTGTTCATAATCCCCTCTAGCTTGGCTACAGCCCCAGTTCCAGCTTATAAACAGCAACCCCAAAGCAGGACACTGCCATCACCATACTTCACCTTGGGGGTGGTGTTGTTGTGGTGATGCGGAGTGGTGATATTGCATCAAACACACCTGTCAGAATTGTGACCAAAAATTTCATCCATGGTCCCATATTACCATAGCACATTTTCCCACTTGCTTTTTGGAGACCTGATGTATTGTTTTCAGACTTTCACCAGGCCTGGATATTGTTTGGTGTGAGGAACTTCTGCCATCTTCCAAACCTACCCTATAGGCAGGACATATGGAGACCATAGAAGATTTTTGTGACATGTACACATCAAGTACTTGCTGGAGATTCCTGCTATTCCTTCACTGTTGCTATAGGGCTACTGGCAGCCTCCCTGGTCAGTTTTGGTCTTGTATTCTCATAGACTTTGGTGGGATGTCCACTCTTTCACAGTGTCACTCTAGCCCCATATTTTCACCACATTTTGATGACTGCACTGGGTTCAATGGTATGTGCAATGCTGTGGAAATGTTTTGGTACCCTTCTCCAGGTTGATTCATCTCAAACATGTAGTTCCTTAGCAGCTTCGTCAGCTCTATGCAAACCATGGCTGTTGCTGTAGCAAGTAACTGGGTATACGTTAGGATAATCCTGGTAAGATAGCTGACAGTTATTTGCTGTTAATCAAAGAGTCTCTGTAATTGAAGGCTGTTGTCTACCCAATAAGATGTAGTGCTGTAGTTGTACTGAAAGCTGCCTCAACACAGTACTAGATTCAGACTATGCACACATATGTATCTAGGTTGTTGTACTACTATGTGTCATTATTGTTCCTCTAACAGAGTTGTTTGCTTTACAATTGAATTGTACAGGTTATAGGTCACATGAAAGGTTTGCAGTATTTTGAACTTATCTATTGTGCTCTCATTTTTGTATATCACACATACCTGGCATTCTAACAGGTGTGTACACCATTTATATGCACTGTATACCACTAATTTCTATAATATGACCCTAGTTTTGGGCCTTTGTCCCCCCATTTTGTCTGTCTTTGTCCAGATGTCCTGCAATTACAGATTGTGAGGCATGCTACAGATATGTGACATCTCCTGCAAATTGGCCCTGTCATGACCACCGTGATGCAATGCAGTAAACACCACCACAGGTGAACATGCAGATATTGCCAAATGGCTGAGTATAACAGTTGTGTGTATGATCACATGCATTAACTTTAGCATGCCTGGGGTATTGGTGAGCCACAACAGGAAAAACCCATACTTACTGGGTTCAGGCTGCTGTCCCATGTGCAGACCAGAGGGTCCTATGTAGTTGTGAGGGAGAGGTATTGTCACCAGATTCACATTAGGCATTTGTGCAAGATGAACACTACATTTCTGCACAGGTACAGTATGCACTATGATATTACAAAACTTGCTGTCCTTCACCATAGATGTGCACTTGTGTGTATTACAATACCCCATCCACTAATCCATTTTGCACTGACATATGCATCTAGAGACTCTGTAGAAGACAGTTTAAATGCTACATTGCTACATTCATGTGCGCTTTGGCCTTACCTGGATGCTCCTCACCTGTTGCCCGGGTGCAACCCACCACCACAACTGTTGTTGCTCGTGTTTGAGTTTCTGTTGGGGCTACCCCAAGACTGGCAAGGAGCTCCTCTGTCACAGTGTGGGGCTATGGGACTGTGTGGCTGGCCCCCACTGGTAGCAGTACAGTCCCTCGCTACTGCAGCAGCCCTTTGCCAGGCACAGCATATCAGGTCAGTTGCTCTATGCCTGACCTGATCATATGTGCGTTAATGGTGTCACAAGACGTTCACACTGTGGATGATATCATACCACAAGGCAGTCCACTCCTGCAGATTTTGCCGGCTACAGCCAGAAAGGATGGTATACTTTAAGATTACAGCTTCTGTGATAGCTGCTGTCTTCACATCGGTGTAAGGTGGTTACAGCTGCATGGCACCTGGAAGACATACACAGGAAAACACATCACAGGACATCAGACATTGCCCAGAGTTCTTTACAGAGCCAGCACATGAATATGGACTATCATTAGCCACCACTTACAAACACATCATATCCCTGTACCTGGCAGCACTGTATGAACATGCATTGTACTTCGGATGTGTTCTGTTCCCCCCAATGAGAGCCAGTACATTGCATAAACCACCATTCATCATTCACGTTTATGTAGAGGGATGACAGTGGCCATGTTCCTTGCAGATGGATTGCCAATGGTGCTCAGGCTTTGCTTGCATACAGTGTGTAATGGAGCTGGAAGCATATGCCTGGGTTCACGTAGGATGCAGACAGAAATGTTATCAGGCCCCAAGGGGACTTGCTTTTGTCAGCTTTGATTAGGCAGCTTGCACCTGATCCACGATGATGATCAGGGGAAGGGTGCATGTGCTGTGCATATCCACCTATACTAATGGTGAGTCAGGGGGGTGATGTATGCCCTAAACCTGTCTGCAACAGGTTGGCTGTAGCTATGGTGTGTGTGTATGTGCTGTGATTGACCACCATTACACGGTGGATTAGGTTGGTGCCTCTGAGACTGCAGACATATGTGAAGATGACCTTGTGAATGCCCTTAGTGGATGTGTCCAATTTGTACTCATAATTAGACTTATAGTAATCCACCTGTGAACTAATATGCTTGTTCAGACAAAGGTTGATATGCCGCCTAGTTGGTGCCTATTGCTACTTTGCCCTGTGCAACAAATATAGCATCACATTATGTGCTTTGTGCATTGCTGCTGTCCAGCAAAGGAGGTTCCTCTACTTTGGTGGAGACAGGTTTTACAAGTAAGGTATTGCTGAGGCCATACAGCTATGTGGGTGGTCATATATCTGTTTGTAGTAGGCATGGACACAGGGTCAGAACACAGTTGGCCACCTCTACAATTTCACCGTGATACTCATGCTTATTATACTACCCATGTCTGTGTACTCATGCTTATTATACTACCCGTGTCTGTGTACTCATGCTTATTATACTACCCGTGTCTGTGTACTCATGCTTATTATACTACTCGTGTCTGTGTACTCATGCTTATTATACTACCCGTGTCTGTGTACTCATGCTTATTATACTACCCATGTCTGTGTCAGGGCAATGACACCACCAGTAGCTGTAGAGGTGTAACTCTGTTGGATGCACAGAAACTAAGGTTACACATGTGTACAACATGTACAGCTTATTCACCTGCATCCCATGTCAGTTGTTATGAGGCAGCCAGGTACACATACCTATACATGCATATGCACAGGTAATACCTGCTATACATTTCTGTTCTATGTCAGTATGTTACACTGTAATGAAAGTCTTGCTGCTCAGTCAGTCATGTCAACCTGTTAGGGCAGAACATCTGCAGGACAACATACATACATGGTGAGCTATGGGCCACATTTAGTGAAAATTTCTTCATATTGCTATAATATACATATGTCATTTGATAGTGCAGTAGCCTTTGCATTCACAGGCATACCCTGGAGGATGTCTGATGCTCATATGACAGGCAGAGAGGTGAAAGGCTAGGTGTGTGGTAGTGAGGGTAGGAAATGTTAATGTTGTGAGTATGACTCCTATGGGGACAGAGCTAGATGATATGCTAGACAGAGGAAAGGTGGATATAGTGTATGTTGCAGAGACCAGATGGAAGGGGAGTACAGATGTGTGTATCGGAGCTGGGTACAAATAGTTCTATCATGGTGTGTATGGGAGGGGAAATGGTGTAGGGGTTAACTGAAGGAAAATTTTGCCAAGAGTGTTTGTGGAGGTAAGAGTTCGGGTAGAGTGATGTTCAGGAGGCAGGGAATTGATGCTGTAATGTTAACAGTTGTTAGTGCATATGCTCCGCTAATTGTGTGTGATGGATAAGACAGATGTACTTTGGTGCGGTTGGATGAAGTGGTGATGCATGTACCCAAGGTGAGTGAGTGGTGATTGGAGAAGATTTCAATGGGCAAATTGGTGAAAGGGACAGAGGAGATGCAGAAGTGATGTGTGGGTATGGAGTTAAGCAAAGGAATACAGAATCAGGCCTGCTGAATTTAGCTTTGTTTGTATAACTTGAGCACTAATCCACACATTCTTTAAAGTATTCAGTTGTATTTATTACTGCTTGGTAGTAACTTGATTAAAGTGTAGCTATCATTCTAAGTCTTTTGGATTAAGCACTTGGGCTTCAGACCAGTTGTTTTACATTAGGAAGGTTTGTGGCCTGCACTGCGGTGGCAGGACAGGTAGCTTACATCCTTCTAAGTTGGGAACTGCTGACTGAGGGCTCAGTGTCTGTTATTCTAAAAGTGTATTAGTTCTGGTTTAAGCACTTGGGCTTCAGGCCAGTTATTTTACATTAAGAAGGTTCGTGGTCTGCACTGTTGTGGGAGGAGAGGCTGGACTCTGCCCTTCTGAGCTGGGAATTTCTGCTTAAAGGCTTATAGTGCCTGCATATTTGAACTGTTTCTTACTGAAATTGGTACACCTTGTTTGCTGTAGCATAGACTAGATCCAGGCCTGCTGAATCTAGCTTTGTTTGTATGCTTGTTGTTTGTTTGCTTGTTATTTCCCTGAAATGCTAATTCCACCTAAAACACAGCTTTTCAGCACTTCTGTGGATCCCTAGTGATATCTGCTTTGCTTACTGTACTTATTTCCTTGTTTCACTTGAAAGAAAGTCACTGTTTTTCATTTTTGCATTTAAGTTACCTGTAACACATTGCATTTAAGTTACCTGGCACTTGCTCACTAAAGCAATTATATACGTCAGCACTAAAAAATTAAAAGCACTACACCCTCACAAACTCCCCTTGAGTACCTTGTTCCCCATTAGCCCTTTTTTTCAATTATAAAAGAATTCCCAATACTATTCTAGCATGTCCAAAGGTCAGTTTTCAATTTCCTCTCTAGTCCAGCTGGTGAATCTGGGAATCTTGAGGCAATGTTACAACTGCCTCATGTACACAGACAACTCTCTCCTCCTCCCAACAAATTCCCACACATGTGAGAGATGCAACCATATAGCCAAACTGGAGGCTAAGCTTTCTCAACTCGGTACTGGCGTAACCAGTCAGGAGGAGAAGGAAACCACACTCACTACAATTCCAGTCTCACATAGACCTACCACGACAGCAAACCAAACACATAAACACACAAAAACATACTCGGAGGCTCTAAATAAAAATCTGCCTAAGCAGCAGAGACCTCCAAAGCAGACACCCAAGCAACCGCTACCCCAACACAAAACACGTGCAACACATAGCTCACAAAGCCATTGTGCCGAACAGTCACAGCCCTTAAGGCTAAACAACACACCTGATACACTTGTAATAGGTGACTCTATCATCAGGCACACTGACGTCCCGCTCACCAGGCTGAACAAGGAGAAGGTCACGGTGAGCTGCCTGTCAGGCGGTAGGATCCGCCACATAACACAAGCACTCAGGTCACTCCAAGGCAAGTACAAATATGACTCAGTCATTGTCCATGCTGGTGTGAATGACCTGAGATGTACCTCCCTGGACTACATGAAAAGAGACATAGAGGACCTCTCTGAGCATGTAGCCCAGGCCGGTATGACCCTGACCTTGAGTAGCATCTTACCCTCACCAAGAATGATGCCACAATATGAAGACAAGATGATCAATTTCAACAATTGGCTTAAGTATTGGTGTCATTCAAAGGGGATCCAATGCCTGTCAGCCTGGGATGACATGCTCGACAAGCCATGATGCTTCGCTAGGGACAGCTTGCACCTGTCACCCCTGGGCTTTCGGATATTGTTAAAGGCTCTTGCTTCCCCCATAGTGCCTTTTTTAGGCCCAGGCTCAAAAGACAAACCCACCTCCATAGGTATCACAAGGGATAAGAAACTAAGAGTAATGCTACTCAACGCCATAAGTCTAAACCTCAAGATGCATGCACTCAAAACTCTCCTTAGCATGGAGAACATTGATATCTGTGCAGTAACAGAAACCTGGTTCAAGGCTCCCGAGAACACCCCAGCACTACCAGGTTATACCTCATACCATGCTTTTCGGCCCCAAAACTTGGACTGAACCACAAAGGAGGGAGTATCAATATTCGTCAAAGATACCCACACCTCCAGGTTGGTGGCACAGCACGAAGCATCAGAGACTATCCATGTGCAACTAACAGTGGGTAAAACTGCCTTCCAGTTTATAGCCTGCTACAGACCACCCTCCCAAACCCAGGAACCCCACTCGGCCTTCCTGAGAACACTGGAAAATATGAAGGTCTCTCCAAACACCATTATATTGGGTGACTTCAACTACCCAAACATAGACTGGGAGCATTACTGTAGCTCCAACACCCTAGCCCAAAGGTTCCTAGAATTTATAAACTCAAATGCTATGGAACAACTTGTTACCACTCCCACAAGAGGGGAAAACATACTGGACCTGATCATCACCACCATGGGGACTCTGTGCTCCAGACCAGAAGTGTATCCCTCACTGGTAAGATCAGACCATAAACTAATCTCACTGGATATTCACATCCCGACCCCACCCCCTGCCCAGAAAACCACAGTGAAAAACTTCTCTAAAACAAATTTCACACTCCTCAAAACCGAGGTGGAATCCTTTAAAGCCCCCAGGCCTGTGGAAAATATGGCCCAGACCGCAGAATCCTTTATAAACGCATTCTATGAACACCTTCAGGAATGCATTGATCATGCAATCCCAAATAAAACAAGACCCAATCCTCCAAAGGTAGACGTCCTGTCTGGTGGACCCCAACCAAAAACAAACTATACAATAGAAGGAGCTTTCTCACTACATGATAGAGCAAAATCCCAAAAAGGGAAGACATCTCTGATCAGTATTAGCAAAAAACTACGGGCACTCATAAAATCGTCTAAGGCCAGCTTCGAGAGAAAAATTGCACAGGACACTAGGGATAATCACAAGGCTTTCTTTAGTTATGTTAGGAACCTGGGTAGGAATCCCCAGATATGCTCAGAATTAGTCCAAAATGACAAAAAATACACCAAACCCACAGACATTGCCAGCATCCTAGCTGACAGGTTCAGTGCAAACTCCCCCCCCTCCCCACCAGAAGAGCAAATATCTATCCCAGCAAAGTTCTGCCCCCTTGACATCTCAGATGCTCAGGTAAGAGCCGCCCTTTCCAAAGCAAAAAACACAGCATCAATGGGACCAGACGGTGTCCTGGGCTGTGTCCTACATGAACTCCAAGAAGAGCTAAAAACAAACATAAAACTATTGTTCAATCTCAGCCTTACTACAGGATATGTACCCAAAGAGTGGCGTACAGCAACAGTGGTCCCTCTCCACAAAGGTGGTGCCTCAACGGATCCTGGAAACTATTGCCTCATAAGCCTGACTAGCTTGGTCTGCAAAGCTATGGAAAGGATCATCATGGACCTCATAAATAAAGATATTGGAGACCTACAGACACTAGATCCTACCCAGTTCGGCTTTGTTAAGGGCAGATCCTGCCTCTTAAACCTGGTCGATTTCTTTGAAACAGTCAGCAAGGCCATTGACCAGGGGAAGGTGGTACACACAGCCTACCTGGACCTCGCAAAAGCCTTCGATACAATACCCCACTCTGGCATTATAGATAAGCTCACCAGCTTAAATATAAACCCCTATGTCACTAGATGGCTTGCAAACTGGCTCAAGTACAGAACCCACATGGTTAGAATTGCTGGAGCCATGTCAGACTCCAAACCAGTTACAAGTGGCGTCCCACAAGGCTCAGTCCTGGGACCTCTCTTGTTCAGTATATATTTCTCGGAGGTACAGGCCAACACGGAAGGACTGTGGCTGACCAAGTTTGCAGATGACTGCAAACTCAGTGCCATAATCGACTCTCCAGCCGACACAAGCATCCTCCAAAAGGGCCTCATAGAAACAGACAACTGGTGCCAGAGCCATGGCCTCAAGCTAAATGCCAAAAAGTGTATAGTCATCCCCTTTGGCAAAAACAAAATGCCCACAAATTACCACATAGGTGGTAATCCATTAAGTACAGAAGAAGTAATTAGGGACTTGGGGACCCAAGTTGATAGCAATCTCTCATTTGACAACCACGTGGCCAAAGTGGTTAGAAAAACATTTTATATAGCCCACCTAATCATGAAGGTATTCACATCTAGATCAGGGGAGGTCATCGTGCCTCTTTACTCATCCCTAATCAGGCCCATAATTGAGTACAATGCCCCTTTTTGGATGTACCTTACCAGACACCTGCAGCAACTGGAAAGACCCCAAAAGTACCTCACCAAGAGGATCAAAGGGCTCAAACAAATGCCATATGCTGCCCGGTTAAAGAAACTCCAGCTCTACTCAGTGGCATGCCACCTGCTCAGAGGCGATCTGTGCCTGACTTATAAAGCCATGTCCAACCTGGAATTAATGGACATGCTGCACCTCAGAAAATCCAAATCCCATCGAGCTACACGCTTGAGAGACTTGAACCTCAGCACTGAAATAAATAGGACATGCTGGAGGGACAGATTCATAACCCAGAGGCTCCCTTCACTCTGGAATAAAATCCCAGTCCAGGTTAGGCAGAGTCCCTCATTGACTCTCTTCAAGAGGAATCTTGATGAGTGGATGGGAGATCATAGGTTTACCCCGGGTATCACTTCTGTGTCACTGTTAGACAGAGGCACAGTATACTAACCTCGAAAAAGGGCATAGCAAAATTAATTTAAAATGGGTGGCGAAAGCCAAACACACTCTGGCTTGGCTTATAAATGCCCTAGGGCAGATAACCTAGTATGAACCTATGAACCTATAAGAAGGTGAGATGGTGGTGGGATTTGCAACAGAGGTTGGACATGGGTATGGTGAATACATAGTTTTACAAGACTGAGGGGCATAGAGTGACATACAAGAGTGGAGGAAGATGCATACAGATGGATTATCTCCTATGCAGGTGGGTCTGTTTGAGTGGGATTGGTAACTGCAAAGTGGTGACAGGTAAAAGTGCAGTTAGGCAGCATAGAAGATTGGTCTGTGGGATGACGTTGGTGATCAAGAAGAGGGGGAGTAGGATTAAATGGCCTACTGAGAGCAGTGAATTTTGAGAGCTCCATAAACTAATATAATAATATAGGAAAATGGTATTATTTTCAAGCTTAAAACATCAGAAAGCTATAGAGAAACTACTAAACTACATAAATATCAATTTTGGTGGAGATATACAAAAATTTTCCTGTCAGGTAACTTGGAGATATATTGAGTCACTGAATATGAACAACTCAAGGAATTCTCATCCAAATCTTACTTTGAAAAAAACAAACTGCAATTGATTACATCTGCCTTACAGGAGCTATCTTTGAAGATGGATGGTTTTAAAAATGACTTAGAAAACCTCAAATTAAATTCTCAAAAACAGACTGATACTCTTAAGGAACTATTATAGCAACACCATACAAAAATAACAATTATACAATGACACTCTATTAATATTAAAAAAACATGCACGCTGATTGGCCCAGTCCAACCAGCGTGCCCACTGGAAATCCCACAATATACCAACGGAAAAAGGTCTAGTCACCCGGACTTTTTTCCGTTGGTATAAAGTGCCCCAAAAGCTTTTTTTTTTTTTTTTTTACAATAAAAACAAAAGAGAGAGAAATGGAGCAATAGAGACTTTCTTTTCTCCATTGCTTCCATTTTAAAGAATTGATGTACTGGGTATGCATGGGAACGCAAGTCCCATATGCATGCGCAGTACATCAAAATGAAGAAGCAGTATACCACAACCGACGGAAGAACTGTAATCCACCATTATACAAAGACATTATTTAAGAAAAGTAAGTATTTTTTTATTAAATAATGTTGTATAATAGCAATAACTGACACCGTGGTTGTGGTATATTGAAGATTTACCCACAGTTGCCTTTGTTTAATCACTCGGGCTTCACCCTTTTGAATAAACCACAAAAACTGTGGGTAAATCTTCAATATACCACACCACATCGTTGGTTATTGCTTAAATATAGAGACTTCTCTAAATGACAGTGAAGAGAGACTCAAAGAAGAAGAATTTCAAAAAGAATTTCTGCTTAAACAGAATACATCACTGCTTAACAAAATAAATGACTTAGAAAACAGGGAAAGGAGAAACAACACAAGGATCTTTGTTCTGCCTGAAAACACTGAAGGAGAAGATGTTATTTCATTCTTAACAACCTGGATTCCTGAATTTTTAGACTTGAAAGAGGGACTTTCATTTGGAAGTGAAAGGGTCATAGAGCACTGAGGAAACCTGCTTCTAACTCAACAAATATTCCACCTAGATCCATAGTTATAAAATTTCTTTCATTTCTTGACAAGGAACTAATATTAAAATCTGCTTGGAGAAAATCACCCTTTAAATACAATCAAAGCCTGATAGGTTTTGACAATGATTATTTTTTCAGAATACTAGAACAAAGGAAAAAAGTCTGTCCAATAATAAAACTGTTGAAACAAAACAATTTTAAAGCACAGCTGGCCTTTCCAGCCAAGATAAAAATACTTTTTGCCACTGAGATGAGAACCTTTAATGACTTATAAGAAGCTACTATATTTATCAAAAACAACATAGTGTCTATCCCAGAAGAAATGGAATGGATGGACCCTACTCTTAAAAGAATAAAAGAAACAAATCCTTCGACTGATGCTAAAAAGAAGTAACAAAAAACTGATTCCAAGATAGCTGTCCCAAAAAATAATTCTTACAACTACATCCCTCAAAGTATCAGCTGATATGGTACATCACTTGTCATCTGTTTTTATTTAAAAAAGGAGGGTTTCTTAAACAACTGAGAAACAGTAATTATTTATTCAGAATGTTCAAAGAGTCCAGTAATTCTTCACAAACAAAGGCGTGTTACTATTTACATTATATATAAGCCAAACAAAGCAACATATAATATAAACATAGACATTTCTATTCCCCTACTTGAACTCAATGAATACTTATTGTGTTCATTTTTCATTGTTTTTACTTATAAAAATTTAAGTAATTAACTAATTCAACAAGGTACCATTCATCAGAGTTCAGACTCAAATGTAACAAATGGACATCATATATAACAGCAGTAACAGAAGAGTGTTTTGGAAAAAAAATGCTATCATGGAGACTAATGCCTTCTTCCGTTAAAGTATGATTTAGAAATGTCATGTATAACCTGGTTGAATACTCATAATAATAGCAATCTCTTAGTACAAATGTCATCATTATTCTGTTTGAATAAAGTTAATATCAATTATGGTAGGTATCACAGCTGTGAGTGCTGTTTGATCAATCCTGATATGGTGTGCATGGATGCAGCTGTGTCTGGCAGCTAGTACAAATGTCATTATTATTCTGTCTATCCATAGTTTATATCAATTATGGCAGGTATCATAGCTTTGAGTGCTGTTTGGTCAATGCTGATATGGTGTGCGTGGATGCAGCCATGTCTGGCAGCTAGTACAAATGTCATTATTATTATTCTGTCTAAACATAGTTAATCTCAATTATGGCAGGTATCATAGCTTCGAGTGCTGTTTGATTAAGCCTGGCATGGTGTGTGTGGATGCAGCTGTGTCTGGCAGCTATTGTATGTTGCCATTTTCGTCTCTGGGAAGCTGTGGGTTGCAGCTTGTGATCGAGGTTTACTTATGCTTGTGTATTAGGAAGAGATATTTGGTGTTTTAGCCTGGATCCAGGGAAAGTGGCTGGATAAAACTGTGATGTGGGATATTTTGGCAGACAATAGTTTGTTTATACATCTGCTGAGTGAGAGGTGGGAAGGCTTGAAAAATGTGTTATCTCTTGTTGTGGCAGCTTGTTGGGAGCTTTTTTTTATCTGTTTGCTCTCTGTTCCTTTCCTGGCTACTGCCTCACTGAAAAGGAGGGAATTTAGGCTTGAAGTTGCAGTGAAGTGACGCTTTGCTTCAGGTGCATTGTGAGCCTCTGGTATGCAGTACACAGCCACACGAACAGAAACAGACACTCCCAGGTTACTATGGTAATGGAGACAGAGTGGCGATAATGCTTAATGGCTCTGAGTAGCCTCCAAGATGATTCTCAGCAATGTTTTTGGTTTAAAAAAAAAAAAATATATATATATATATATATATATATATATATATATATATATATATATATATATATATATATATCATAAAAGGAATGTTTTAAACCACATGTACACATATTGATGGTCTCCCAACACTTCATTTAGCTCATTAAGTTGATTTTTGATAAAAAATAAATAAATAAAATAAAATAAGTACAATTTTATATTGATAATGTATTTTGGTCCAAACACATTAAGGACTTACATAAGACTGGAAGTATTGAGTTATTGTGAAAGACTAAGAGCACTTGGTCTTGTGCAGTACCCATTGCAGTGGTCTGGGAGGTGAGCTTGCTTAGATGTGTTTGGCATATGGGGATAGCTGATTCTAGGGGTGTTTGGAGTTGCTGGGAAGTGCTAGAGAGTCATCAGATTTCCTTCATGAAAATACCTTCCGGAATAGAAGGTGTGTTGAGTGGTTCACTGACAGAGTGGCTACTGCATTGAGCAGGCTGGTAAAATGGAACAGGACAAATTTTTTTTGGATATTTTAAGAACAGCCTGGCAACACACCACATGAACTAATGAATGGTATTCCGGAAAAACTGGATGGGTATTGTTGCTCGTGCTTGAAGTACTGATATGTGTGTATGTAAGGATGGAAATATACTTATAACAAATAAGAACTAGAAGGGTCTCATAATTTAAAGTCTATGGACTGTATAAACATGCTTGGAAGGAGCTAATATTAAGAATAAGCATTACAGCTTGTGGTCTCTCAAATAACTAAGCAACAGCCAAAAAAAAAAAAAAAACACAGTAGTTATGTAATGTATGATTTTAGTAAATCCAGACATACAATGTATAATCATCATATAAGATGAAGCAGTCTGCTGAATTTAGATATTAAAGACAGGATTTAATTACATGGGCTTGTGTATAATAATACTACTGTCTTAACTTGTCAAAAATGACATGCACTACATTGAAAATCAAGGGGAAACATGATTTAAGTGGTTAACAAGGTAACTAACGTTTATACATGACATCAAACTGACAAAGTTGTTTAAGAGAAACAATAGAAGCCTGAACTTGAAATGTCACAGAATATAGCAATCATTCTGAACAAATATTATTAAATTGACAATAGACACTCGCTTGTGTATAATAACACTAGTGTTTTAACTTGTCATAAATGACATACCCTATACTGAACATCAAGGGGAAGCATGATGATTTTCTCATATATGTAAATGTGCATAACAAATCATATAATTGCTTTAACTTGAATTGTGGTTTTGTAACCCATCTTGACCATACATCATACTTAAGCTGTTACCAAGGTAAGTACTGTTTCATACATGGCAACAAACTGACAGAGTTGTTTAAGGGAAACAATATAAGCCTGAACTAGGAATGTCACAGAATGTAACAATCACATTCTGAACAAATAGTATGACATTGACAATAATCACTCAGTTTAACCTTTGCTGATTATACAAATTATAACGTTGCCATTTAAATATAAAAACTTTCAGTATATGCCATAAAATGGCAATTTATGAATATGGAAAGGGAACTTATAATTGTGAACCACAATAAGTGAATTTGTTGTTTTTAACCTATAATTTCACTCATTTTATAATAAGAAATGACAGCTATGAAAATCATTATGTGTAGGAAATGGGGGGAAGAGGGATGCACTGATAATTAAAATGCACAAACTTTCATCAATGGTCACATAAAACAAACTTGATGCTTTAAATAAGTTAGCAACAAACAAAGTGATTATTTAAATGCTGACAAGCAATGAAATATAACTTCTGATATATCCAGTAAAATACATTGTATTATAAACATTGTGTATAAATATTATTACTATATATATATATATATATATATATATATATATATATATATATATATATATTAATAAGTTTTGAAAGACTTCATCAATAAGGGTGACATTAAATAACTGTGTGCTATAATCTTTTACTGAGGTTTCATATATGATACATCCTACTTTACTATGATTGAATTGCTTGTCATCTTTCATGGAAATATTAATTGCTTATACAATAAGTAGACATTTATATTGTATTATAATTCTGCCTAATCACCAATAGTACATCTGCTCAAAATAATATAAATATTGCTTATTCCTATTAGAAATATTCTCCATATGATAATTCAATTTATGGAGCTCAGATGTTCTGGATTGTCAAGTATGATTGATAATCTCATGGACTTAGTTTATCCATCAGATTAGGAATGATTTTCATTCTATGGCTAGTGCGGATCTTAATTTTGTTAACATCTATTACTTTAAATTTATTATTTCACAAAAACATTTTTACTATGCCTGACCAAAACATTACTTTATTGGTGAAACTCAAAGTATAAAACTGATAATTTCCTTTAAAAGCTCAAACATATACTTGATAGTTATCAGAGGAAAATGTTTAATAGTCACAATAAAGCAAAAAATACATAGTCTAAATAACCTAAAATGGATTTAACTTTATTATTTTTAAATACCAATGGCTTAAACAATCCTAGCAAGAGATCAAATCTACTGAAATATTTAAAACTGAACAAAGCACAAATTGTCTTCCTTCAAGAAACTCATTTCAAAACAAATGACAATTACAAATGGAATCCTAAGGAATATGTGATATTGGCGCAATCCATTTATAAGACAAAGACAAAAGGGGTAACAGTTTTATGGAAAACAAATGTGATCAACCCAGAAATCATTTGTAGGTATGAAGATAAAGAAGGCCTTATGGTATAAGTAATAGTTAAATATAATAACAGAATATGGACCCTAGCCAATCTATACTGGTTCCCAAGCATTGGAACAGGAACTGTTAAAAAACACTTGGATTTCATTTCCAATAACTATAAAGGCAACTTAATATTTGGAGGAAATTTTAACTGTATATTTGATATTTCTGAAACTTCAAATAAAAGACTGCTGCACACATCTGCTGTATCAAAAGCTTTAAACAAGTGGGTAGAACCATTTCATCTTGTAGATACTTTCAAATTTAAAGAAGATAAATCTTTGTTATTTTCCCATCAAGATCAAATATTTGATACCCAAACTAGAAGAGATAAAATATTTGCTGCTAATGATTTACACTCTAAAATCATTAATTTCTCAATCACTCCCTGCCTCTTTTCAGACCACAATTCGTTGATACTAAAACTTCAAAATGGGTACAAACCATTAATCTTTAACTCCAGAATTCCAGCATATATAATTAAAATTAAAGAGTTCAAACCCTGGTTATTATCTGAATTATAGTTATTCTTAGATATTAATTACACCACAGCGATAAAGAAAATAATGATATGGGACTCATTAAAAGCTTACATATATGGTAAAACCCTAACTTGGTATAAAAAAATCAGAGAATAACATTCTGAATTATTAGATCTACACTCCAAGCTTTTGTCAGTAAAAGCTGAAAAAAATCAAAATCATTTGGCGATGAAAAAGAAAAGAAAGTAGAAAATTAAACAATAAATACAACAAAATTCTAACACATAAAACTAGTTTAGCTTTAGAAACACTAAAAATTAATACCTTGGCCACTCCTCCCAAATATCTACATAATGTATCCACAAGAATCAAAATACAATCAAAAGCTAATAACATTAAAAGTATTTTCCATGAAAAGAATGGGAAAAATGTTGTGGATATAGGTGACATACTTGATGCCTATAGAAATCAATATATGGAACATTTCCAAAAAGAAAATATACATATAGATCAATTAAATCTAGATGAAAAATGTTCTAATATAAAAAAGTACCAGAAAAATTAAAACTTGATCTGCAAGCACCCATATCCTACAAAGAAATTGCAAATACAATAAAAGAGGGTAAAAATAATAAATCTCCAAGTATAGATGGCGTAATTATGGAAATATATAAACTTTTCCTTCAAAGATACTATCCCTCTTCCATAAAACTTTATTGGAAATTGTCACAAGCTTTAATACCACCCTCTTGGAGATATGCCTTAATCACACCAATCCTAAAGGAAAACAAATCCCCAAACCTCTGTTCCTCATATAGACCTATATCTTTATTAAATAATGACTATAAGATATTTATGACAATATTAACTAACAGAATGAAAATACCACTATTCAAAACAATAAATAATGATCAAACTGGATTTATATACCATAGACACATACATGACAATATTAAAAGGATAATTTCTCTTATAGATTATGTTAATAAAAAAAATAAACACTCATAATTGGCTTAGATGTAGAGAAAGCCTTTGATTCCCTAAATTGGGACTATTCATTCAAAATCCTAATGCTATTTGAATTTCCTGCATGCTTTGTTGTACTCCGAAAGTATATATATATATATATATATATATATACAAATAATTTAGCATATGTCAAGTTAGGTCCTGTTACCTCTGAATCTATGCATATAACAAAAGGCACTAAACAAGGATGTCCCATGTTACCGATTGTATTTGCTCTGGCTATTGAAATTTTGGCAGATTCAATTTGTATCAATATAGAAATCAAAGGATTAAATGTTTATGAACACTACAATTCTAAAGTAATGCTATTTGCTGATGACTTCTTATTAACATTATCTTATACAAATGAGACATTACAAGAATTAGATATTATTTGGCAAATTTCACATGAATTCAGGACTCCATTTCAATAAATCAAAATCAAAAATTTTATTTTAAAATAAAAAAACTGCAGGTTAAGGGGAATCATATCCTAGGGAAACAAGACTCTACCTTAAAATAACTAGGAATTGAGTTATGCAAGGATAATAATAAATTAGTCTCAATAAACTACAAAATAATATTAACATTTGAAGATAGACTACAGTTAATAAAAATGGTTTTACTGCCCAAGATGCTATATATAGCCTTGGCAATACAACTGTTACCAGAAAGGAATATACTTAAAGAAACAGATTCATGCCTAATAAAATTTTATGGTTTCCCAAAAGAAACAGAATAGCTTTAATACATCATATCAGACCATGGAAATAGGGAGGATTAAACTTTCCGGATATAGAAACAGATATAAAAGCATCAATATCTAAAACAATCTCAGATTGGATAAGTCCAAATTACTCTGCAAATTAGAAAGAATTACTAACTGT
Source organism: Protopterus annectens (assembly GCF_019279795.1). Lineage (NCBI taxonomy): Eukaryota > Metazoa > Chordata > Ceratodontiformes > Protopteridae > Protopterus > Protopterus annectens. The sequence goes on from NC_056726.1 coordinate 1,195,369,147, forward strand.
AATATCAATAACTGAATTTGATTTACAAACATGTCAAATATTAGATAAAAGCAATTTGCCATGGCACATATTATGTATTAGTATGCAATATAACATAACTAAACCCACTAAAACTTGTATGATTAATTATTACATTGACTCATTTAGGAAGATTATTAATGCAAATATAGATTTAAAAATCTGGTTTGATCTTTTAACACCATTTATAGTCACAAAGAACTTTCCACATAAAAAAATATAGAGAAATTATTAATTCCTGGGGACAGAAAGGATTTGTTTGTTGGCTCCAATGTATCAAAGAACTAAAAGTTTTAGATATGCAGGTAATAAAAACAACATACAACATTCCATAACAGGACTGACTAACTTTACAGAGTATTCTGTCATATTCGCAAGATTTAAGTAGAATAATTAACAATTCTTAATTTAAAGAAATACCTAAATTTACGAAATGTATATATTAAATCATATATAATGCCTCTGACATGGGAAACAGTATTTCAAAATTTTACAAAATATTGATAAACTATAAAACAACACCCAAAGCCTCATATTGGAAATATATAACAAAAGAACAGTAAATACAGTTAACTGAAGATATTAAAACAAATATCTTATTATTGATGAAGTATACATCCTTTACACAATACTGGAAAATGTTTTAATTGGAAATGCTTGCACAGAGCATTCTTAACCCCAGACAAAATCAGTAAAATGAGTTCTTCCATAAAAGGAATATGTTGGAAATGTGAGCAAGTACACAATGTAGATTGGCACCACATTTTCTTTGATTGTGTTAAAATGAAGCCATTTTGGAATGGTATTAATAACTTTCTACAAGCTTTATTTAATTAATCATTTTATTTAACTAAAGCTCTTGTATTATTAAATGTGAACAAAGGTCCTCATTTGAATAGTTCAAACATATATCTAGTATGGACTATACTTGCAATTTCAAGGAAGTGTATAACAAGAAGATGGAATACAAACACAATACCAACTTTGGAAGATTTCTACAGCCTTTTGAAGACCACTGTATTACTGGAAACTAAAATTAAAGAACTAAAAATTTATCCAAAGCCATTTATCAACAACCGTTGGGGAAAAGTCTTATCGTTGATTGACACTATGCAATAATTACTCAGATACTCTAATAATGGATTGGACATACTTATAAACTAACTGTATACATTAAGATCTGTTATAGTGTCAGGCTAATGTAAATACTGTACATAGTTATTTAAGATGTAATGTATAAATACTATGGAATTCATTCAAATGTATTTGAAAAAAAAGAAGAGGGGGAGGAGTGTGAGGGCAATACCACAGATCAAATGGTGGATACTGAGAAAGGGGGATTGTGAGGTTGAGTTCAGGGAAGAGGTAAGACAGGCAGTGGGTGGCAGCAGTGAAGAGTTATCAAATATCTGGGTAACTACATCCAAGTTAGTAAGGGAGATGAGTAGAACAGTGCTTGGTGTGACATCTGCACAGAGGAAGGAGGACAAGGAGACCTGGTGGCGGCATGAGGAAGTACAGGGGAATATACAGAGAAAGAGGTTGGCCAAGGAGAGGTGGGATTGTCAGACAGATGAAGAAAGTAGACAGGTGTATAGGGAGATGGGGAGCATGGCAAAGAGAGTGTTGGCAAAGGCCGAGGATGGGGTATCTAAAGGGTTGCATATAAGGTTGGACACCAAGGATGGAGAATAGAACCTGTACCAACTGGCTTGACAGAAGCATGTAGCTAGGAAGAATGTGCAGCAGATAAGGCTGAGAAAGGATAATGGTGAAAGTGAACTCACTAGTGAGGACAGTGTGTCAAGCAGGTGGAAACAGTACTTTGATGGGCTCTTGAATGAAGAGAATTAGAGAGTGAGAAGGTTGGATGATGGTATGGTGAGTCGGGATGTGCAACGGATTATCAAGGGGGAAGTTAGGATAGCTAGGAAGAATTTTAAGAATGGATATGGCCATTGGTCCAAATGACATACCTGTGGAAGCATGGATGTGTTTAGGACAAATGGCAGTGTTTTTTTTTAACCAGATTGTTTACTGTACTCTTAGAAAGTGAGAGGATGCTTGAGGAGTGGATAAAATGTGTTTGGATACTGATTATGAGAATAAGGGTGGTGTGCAGAGGTGTAGTAACTACAGAGGGATAACATTGATCAGTCACAGATGAGGTAATGGTAAAGGGTGGTGGAAGGTAGGCTAAGAAGGGAGGTGAGGATTACTGATCAGCAGCATGGTTTCATGCTAGGAAAGAGCAGTACAGATGCGATGTTTGCTCTGAGAGTCTTGATGGAGGCATACAAAATGGTCAGAAGTAGCTGTGTTGTGTCTTTGTGGACTTAGAGACAGCATATGACAGGATGCCTAGAGAGGAGTTGTGGTATCGTATGAGGTGGTGAGGAGTGGTGGAGGAATCCATAAGAATGTTACAGGATATGTACAAGGCTAGTGTGACAGCAGTGAGTTCTGCATTGGGAGTGACAGGTGTATTTAAGGTTGAGGTCGGAGTACATCAGGGATCAGCTATGAGCCCTTTCTTATTTGCAGTGGTGATGGAGAGGTTGACAGACATGATCAGACAGGAGTTCCCCTAGACTGTGCTGTTTGCAGATGATATTGTGGTCTGTAGTGAGAGTAGGGAACAGGTTGAGGAGACCCTGGAGAGGTGTAGGTATGGTCTAGTGAGGGGAGGAATTATGGTCAGCAGGACTAAGACAGAATATATGTGTGAATGGGAAGGAGGATGGAGGAATGGTGAGGATGCAGGGAATACAGTTTTCAAAAGTAGATAGGTGTAAATATTTGGGAACATCAGTTCAGAGTAATGGCAAGTGTGGGGGAGAGGTGAAGACGTGAGTACGGGTAGGATGTGGGTGGTGAGGAAGAGTGTCATGTGTGATTTGTGACAGACAAGTACCATTAAGAGTGATAGGGAAGGTCTACAAGAGGGTAGTGAGACCATCTATGTTATATGGGTTGGAGACACTGGCATTGAAAAAGAGGCACAAGTCAGATCTGGATGTAACAGAGTTACTGATGGTATGATTTGCACTGGGTGTGGCCTAGCAGTGTCACAGTCATTGTGCAACACACACACTCCAGTATTGGTCATATGTGAGCCATCCTTTCCTGGGATGACTCAGGGCCCAGATCTGTGTTCTATGTCACTGTGTCACTGCAGACAGACAGTTTCTATGGCCATAGGTTTTGCTCAGAAATATATCAGTACATATGTTGTTGAGACATAATATTGTTTGAACTTCCTATTTTCCACGTTTACATGCCCCCTGCTACATACCATTACAGGCTTAATTGTTTGACATTGCTGTGTTTATTTGTTTTCAGTTCAGTTGGTATACTCCATCAGTCTCAGTGTGTGTGTGTGTGTCTGTATGTCTGTTTGTGTGTGTGTGAGTGTGTGTGTGTGTGTGTGTGTGTGTGTGTGTGTGTGTGTGTGTGTCTCTCTCTCTCTCTCTCTCAGACAGATGTAGGATATACATCTGTTTTGTATAGGCAGCATCTTGCTTTTAGTAGGTAATGCTCATGAGCAACTGATGGCCTGTGCACCAGTTGGAGTCCCCCATTTGCTGATTGCATGTGCAACAGCTGTGGTATCATTCCCATACCCAATAGCATGGAAACACACTCCTATAACTGAGTACTAATTGTGAGCGTTGCCCCTTTTCCTTGCCTGGGAGGAGCACTTCATGGAGGTGTGTGATGAACAGCATCACAGAGTGTAATTAGGAATACCTCTTACAACAAACACTGTGAAGACAGCCCGATAAACTAGGAGAGAATGTTCCAGACATAGGGATAGAATGTAAGTATTGCTGTTATATAGTTGAAGTAATGCTAGTTTGACAGGGTTTGTGTGGATATGGCTGCTCTTCGTGAATTTAAGTCTGATAGTGTAATGTGGTTGACATAACTCTCAACTCTAGGGCTATCCACAGACTGGCCAGAGTTTGGACTCCTATATTTGGTGTGTTACTCACACACTTTTAGACTCTTATATTTGGTGTGTTACTCACACATTTTTTTGGCCTTGGAAATTCAGTTGCATACTCTGAGGATTGCAGTCAGTAAATGGTAACATCCATGTGTGTTTCTGACTTCATATCCCTCAGAACAGATATGTTACAACAACCCTGTTTCACCAGCAACTTTATCAGTTTATGACAGCAATATGTCAATAATGCCCCTGTGTTTGTGCCTCTGCCCCCAAGTTTGTCAGGCTTTGTCCAGATGTCATGCTGTAAGAGGTGTATAGGTATAATATATCATTATATAGTGACTTAATTCCAGATATCATCCCAGTGATGTATCAGACTGCCAAACATGTTACGTGTAGAAGGACGTATATATGAGGACAAAGCCTGGATATTCAGTGGAGCTCTATACAGTTGAGAGGACTGTGTATTTCTGGCAATTGTTGACAGATTGTCAAGATTGTGTAGCAGTATATTGTGAATGTGTTATTTGGCATGTGTGTGTGGGGGGGTAGATGTAAGTGTTGAGGGTCCTTTTCTATCTGACTTTGCATGCTGCTTCAGCTTCTGGTGCTCTATCAGCTGTATGTGTCTGTAGGGGCAGACTGAGACATGTCCCATACCATACATTGTGAAATGGGCCAGTATATATAGGGGTAGTGTGTGAGTGGCAAACATGATGATGATTTTTTTCACACAGTCCATATACTCTACTATTCCTGTGGCTTACCAGGATGTCACTTTGAATGTGGTGAGATTGGTTCTGGGTATGCACTTTCATTCTGGTGTCTGCTGATCAGTGCTGTTACATCCCTCTAGTGCCTGACATATTTGCAATTACATGTAGAGTCCCCCATAGAAAAACTGGGTTTGTGTTGTGTCAGTCTGCCTGTAGTTTAGATAGTACTTGATGACAGGCCTAGCAGCTCAGTGTAGTTTCCTACTGTGATGTTATGTCCTGATATTTATCAGATGTACAGTTGCCTGGCCCCCATATGTGTTGTGTATGTCTGACACATCAGTAGGATGATGTGAAGATTTATGTCAGTGACTACTGGGGAGTAATTTGGTTTTGGACTTGGGCTATTCCAGGCAAAATATGGTACAACAGACAGGAGGGTGTTACTGCATCAACTGTGTCACCTTATGTACTCTAGTCTTTGGGATATGTTCTCAGTTTCATGGCTTTACACCCCCATTGGTCAGGCTTGGTCCAGATTTGTTGCACTAAGGGGTTCTGAGCATACCTTTCAACAGGTCATATTGTTTCAGACTGTCCAGGATTATTGCTCATATGTATGTTCTGTTCCACACAATCATTATTTTCATTTCTGTGGTAAATCATTGTGATGATGTGAGGGTTTCTGTCAGTAAATGATGACATACATTTCAGTTTCAGAACTCACATCCTTCTGAACAATTATGTTGACATGAACCCTTTTACTACAGCAATATTCTATATTTATAACTGCAGTACATATATTATGTCCCTGTTCTTGGACAATTGTCCCCTTAACTTGGCACCCTTTCTCCAGAATTATTACACTAAGAGGTGTAGAGGTATGGTGTTGGATATGACTCCACTACGTTATGAGCTATATATATATATATATATATATATATATATATATATATATATATATTTTTTTTTTTTATATCTCTACATATATTTATATAACTCCATATATCTGATGTATATACTTTTTAATATTTATCTATCACCATAAACATCTATATGTGCATATTTATATATACTAAACATGACTGATTCCACACTGTTTTTTTCCTACTATTCTATACTTGTATTGAGTGATATATTTGAAAAAACAGCATTTATTGCTATAGCTTAAATTGCGTATTGGTAAATTGTTCTGACTAGTGTGTATAGGGGCCTGGGTTCAAGACTTGGCAGAGCTGCTTATTTTGTTGCTGGGCAGAACAGTGGCTGATAGAGACAGGGTGATTAAGGCAGTTTTAAGCAGTTGTAAGTGGGTTTATGTGATGGTAAGTGATGCTAACACACAGTTAAATGGGAAACTGCTTAATCTGTGTAGGCATCGCTTAGCATCACACAGACTTGCTTACTGCATCTTTCTCCTGCTTACCTCATGCTAATTTCTTTAAAAGAAAAGAAAAAATGGGTGATAGGAAAGTGGTGAAAAAGGACACTCAGAGGAAAAACAATATGAAAGATAGCTAAGGATATACAGGATGGGTGTAGGGAAGGTCCATAGCTGTCCATTTCTGATACAGCAACAGCTGTGCATTTGTACAGAATTTAGAGGTGAATTTGGACACTAAAAGCCCTAAGACAGGGGTGAGGACAACAGTAATGTGTTGTTAAGCCAATTAGACCAGATTACATGTGTCAAGTGGACACATGTGTGAAATGGACAGTTATGTATGGGGCAACATTTTTTTGTGGGAACAGATTGCCTTTTTTTTTTAATAAGGTGAGAGTCGGGGAAGGATAGTAGGTATATTTGGGGAGGTAGTTTGGGAAGAAAGACAGACAAGACAGCAGACAGGGCAGTTTATGGCACATGTGGGGGGGTAAACATCTTGGCAGGGGAGGGTCATTGGGAATCAGATGCCCACGAGGCCCCAAATGGATACAGTGGGACTGAGGTCCTCACCCATGGGCAGTCACAACTGCACCTTCATGGCCCCAAAGGTGGCTATGCTGGGGGCTGAGCAGGAGGGGCAGGCTGACCCTCAAGATGCACCATATGGCCCTCAAGCTGGCGTAGCTGATCTCTAAACTCCTTTCAAAGGTCACTGCGCACCTATCCCTAGACCTGATGACAGGTGACAGTGTCTTCTCTGTGTCTGGGCCCACAGGAGGCAGGCCACAACCCCTGAGGTAGTTCCACCTGAAGGTGGTGCAGGACCAGCAGACAAGGAAGTCATGGGTTGTGTCCAAGACATGCTGGGGCCTGTTGCTATGGCCAGCTGAGGCAGAACATGCGGATCCACTATGATTGGCCTTCCCAGATGTGCTATGGTGTTGAGGTTTTACACTATATGTTGGTTGGTCATGAACAACACATTCCATGAATAGTTATAACAGCATGTGTGGGTGTTCCCATTAACCCAAAACAACAGATTTGAAACAGTTGCATAGCAAACAGAACACGTACATGTATGGAACCACAGTAGACATTATAACAGCATGCAGTTACATTGATAACAATAGGCCACCAATGACAGTATTTGAACAGGGAACATTAATAATCAAATGTTTAAATATTAGTAGAACAATAGGACACAGATCCCAACAATAGGTTTTGTGAAAAAAGTACCCATTGTTTTATGTGTTTTGATTATTGGTGCAGATAGGGTGGGAGAGAGAGACAGATGTCAATTAACAACTGTATAGGCTTAAGTTTCTGACAACTTTAATGATCATTGCTCTAATCATTAATCTCCAGGTATTGCCTCACTTTACATCGACCTATGGCCTTGGGTTGGGCAGTGGTATGGGTTGGGCAGTGGTATGTTTGTACACAGTGTATAATTACAGCATTCTTACAGCTCAGTTATACCTTTTCTTACCTGGCAGACATGTGGAGGAAATTACTGTTAATGCTATCTGACTTTTTCTACCCATATTCACATAGTGAAGGTTACATATGTGCACTCATACTGTGTGTGTGTCTGTGTGTGTGTGTGTGTGTGTGTGTGTGTGTATGTGTGTGTTTTACTGCCATACTCCACCTTGATTTATATCGGTCACCCTGGGTGATGGCAGCAGTGACGACTAGCTGTGACCACGTGACACTTGAGGGACATTTCTTGAAGGAGACTACTTGGTGTATGTACTTATCTTGCTGTGATTTGCAGCCTTGGGGTTGGACAGTGGGTGTTGTACACAGTGTATAAGTACAGATTTCTTACAGCTCATTTATACCTTTTCTTACCTGGTGGACCTGTGGAAGAAATTTCTGTTAACAATACCTGACTGTTTCTACACATATTAACATATTAGTGGGTGAGATTATGCATACAGCTTAATACCAGTCCCAGGATTTGAACCATGCCTATTTGTGCAAAAGGGTACAACAATGCTGTGGTTCATCATAATGAGCTATTGGGGAACTGCTGTTTTTTTTCTTGACTGTTTTCTGCATAATACTCTCTTGTTTGGACAATCTGCTTTGTAATTCTGACATTCATGCATGGCAGATAGGGTGGCCATGGTGGTGCAACGGTTAGCGTTGTCACCTCACAATAAGAGGTCCTTCAGTTTGGTTCTTGGCTGGGGTGCCTTCTGTGCAGAGTCTGCATGTCCGTCCTGTGGTTGCGTCAGTTTCCTCCCACATCCAAAGACATGCTGTAGGTGGATTGGACACTCTAAATTGGCCCTAGGCATGAGTGAGTGCATGTGTGAGTCTGGCAACTTGACACCATAAACCTCTACTGCCAATCATGAGCAGACAGGTGCTCCACTGTGGTGACCCCTAACCAGGAAAAGCCGAAAGAAGATGCATGGCAGGTAGTTCTTTTACTGTGTAATTATATCTTCACATATTACAGTATGGAAAAGAATGGCTAACACAACATTACTATTCAGGGATCAGATCTTGGTGCATAGAACATTTCTTATAGTTATCCTGTTTTACAACTCCACAATCTTTGTCAGATGAGCCTCAATTAATTAATGCTATCAGAGCCATAGTTTCTGTGCAGAACCAGTATACATTTGGATTCATGTTACCACGTAGCAAAGTAAATACAACAGTCTGGAGTTTTCAGTTTTATTGACAGGTACTGACACTTTTATTGATATATATCTTGTACGTCAGTATTACTCTGCTAATGTCTCATTTATTCAGTACAAACAATACACATTTCTAACTACTGACAGCCTTTCTATTTATTTCCCCTGGCTACTGCAAGCTAGATTTGTACTCACCAGCCTCGTGACACAGCCTTAGCAGCCTGCTGGTGTGGGCATCCACATTCTCAGCCCTCTCATCTGCAGCTGTACAGGAGATAGAGAAACATTTATGCATACCTATCCATCTCATACTTAAGTGGACTTTGTTACACAATAATTGATACTGATACTTATACACTGCTGGGACATTGTGCCCAAGCATCTTGAATCCACTCGTCCAAGAGGTCCCTCTTCCTACGCTTCAAATCAGCATGATGGTGCCAGACCTGCTCACCAGTCTGAGGGATACCAGTAGCACTAGTGAGGTCGCATGTGAGATGGTCTCAGGCCACCACTTTGTATTGAGAGCCCTGGTGCTGATCATGCAGCAGTCTCCCTTCATAGTGTTTTACAAGGAGTCCAACCATGACCCTGGACTCCTGAATGCCCCAACATTGTGCCTGAATGTTCACACCTCCAACAACACCAGCCATAGTGCCTGCAGTGATCAGCTACAACTGGTTATGGTTGTACTCCCACCTGTGGGGGTTAAATAGGACTGGATTCCAGCCCTTTGCCCTGATTGGCCGATTTTGAATATGCTGAGCTAAGCTAAGCAATGGGCAAACCCATTTACCACAGATAAGCATTGCTTAAAGGGTAGATGCACTGCTTACCAGTGCACAAATCCGCTTAGCTGCACTAATTATTGCTAAGCATACAAATTTAAGCAATGCTTACTCCAGCTAAGCATAGCTGAGCACAATTTAGCATTGCTCGGCTTACATTTTATGGACTATTAGGATTGTGGGGTTGATTCCTTCTTAATGACATGTTATGATATGTATGTTTCCCATCCATAACATCCCTCTATGCGCTTTCATTACATTATATTCTTTTGTGGCTATATTGTATGGGACACCTGTGTTTATATGAGGGTTTCACATCTGTACTACACTGACACCTCACATTTGGCCCTGCTACACTACCCTGGTTAACAAATATATATTATTCACTGCATATTTATAAAAAAAGATACTTTTAGTGCTGTTTTCACATATAAAAATGAATGGACTGCGTTAAGGCTCAAACCATGAATGACTACATGATAAGCCAAAGTTCTAACCACTACAATATTTCACTTCACCTAGTCTGGCTGTATATTTCTATTTACCTCCTTTGGATGTTTAAGCTATGCTGTACACAGCTATGCAACACACACACACACTCACTCAGCTACACTTAAACTTTAGTGGGGATGTTAAAATAAATTATTTGTTTAACTTTTATTAGTTTAGGGATGTGCACATAGCTAACAGTCATACCGCTCAACTCCCCACCTCTGACAGCATACAATATGAACGAAGCCTAACATGATGGGAAGGCAAAGAGGACAGATTTTAAATATTGCTCTTACAAACTTGGGAAGTTGACTAATAGGTTTTGCATTAGCATGACTTACTTGGGGGATGTGGGGTCTTACGTTCATATGTTTTTCATTATTTTATGACTTCAAGCCTTAGCTCTTTGCCAGGACACAAATCTGGACATTTTGCAGATATCTGTTCAATTGGAGGTATGCTGACCGCGGGCACTGCTTTGTTTTTCAAATTGCCGTATGGCACTTCATGAGTGCAGCGGTCATGTTTACAGTGTGAGCAATGCTCAGACACACCCCTGGCATTCGTTCATGGATCTTGCCTGTGCAGGTTATACAGCAGCGCGCCTTCATGAATATGCAAGGTGCACTACTGTGCTGCGCTGGCATGATCCGCTCCATGCAGGAATAGCATTATTCCTGCACAGAGTTTAATGAATCCTACGGTCTGACTTCATCATTTCAGATTTCCTAGCCTGTATAAATCTTTTTATACACCCTATAGTTCTATAAATATCATTAACCAATTGGTTGATAGGATTAGAAAAATTCAAAGCTGGATCTACTCCTATACCCAGGTCCATAAATGAATCTACAATTTCAGTCACTGTGTGCTTATTAAATATTCACCTTTCAGTTTAATGTCTCCCAAATCTCATATGCTTAGTTTCTGATGTATTTAGCAGCATGAACCAGGGAGGTAATTTAAAGTATATTTTTGCTGATGCTAGCCCTCTCCTTCATATGGTAGAAAGTAGTAAATGAAAAAAATACTTTAATTCCATTATTTTCAATTTTATTGTGCTTGATAAAGCTTGTAAACAAGATATCAGGGACTTGTTTAGTTTAAAGCATGTTTCCCAGCATCACTAATAACAAAATGAAAGCCTTGCAGGAATTAATAATTGCAGCGCTCTGTATTGTATTAATAGATACTGAAAAATATGTTGACGAAATGGAATCATTGTTGCACAATGGTGATTTTTAGTAAAAAGCTGTATTGCAAGATGTTAACAATGTATGCAGAAGGATTAGCAGAAACCTATTTGATCTCTTGCATACTAAGATATTTCCTGTGGCTATGCATAACTTATCGACTGTAGGAAATTAAGTTATATGTACACTTTTTGGAATCCCTAATATACACAAATCCACAATGGACCACCTTCTGGTTACATCTTTAAAATAAGTAAGTAATCTAGCTGCTGAGTATCTGCACACCTGAAAATTGAATCTCTGTCTTGTAACAATTATTGTTTCTGTTGTTTTAACTATAAGCAAGTTATGTCTGTTCCTAAGCTAAATCAGATTTGTTAAAGCTAGATAAATAGGCTTCATTGGGAGTATGGATTGCACTTTGCAGACAGGATGCCTAGTTTAAACTGGTTTGTAACAGTTATACTTCTGATTGGATTGCTCTTTGTTTCATAATTTTATACATCACCTTCTGTTTTCACTAATGTTGCTATTGCGGTCTATCTGTATTGGGAGCTCCTCCTGGTTACATCTTTAAACAAATGAATCTAGCTTCTGAGTATCTATACACCAAATAAACAAATCTGTTACTATGGTTTCCCAAATTCTCCATCCTGTTTTCTGTTGTGGTTTTAAACAGACAGTGTCTCCTCTATTTCTCCTTCTTATGGTAATCTGATTATCCAAGTCTCCTGCCCTGTTTAACTCCTATTGTCTTTTGTAAAAGCTATTTAAATACTTCTTCCCTCCAATTATTTTCCATAGATCCAAATACTGAGTAGCCACCCATCAAGTCAGTATTGCTCTTCAGAAACATCCCTTATTATAAGTTCTGTCTGGTGCATTTTAAAATGTTTGGCATTCCTGTAGACTTGTAATGTCGTATTTTGCCTTCCCATTGTTTTACCTTGCACTAAATCACCTTATTAGCAGTAACTAGCTTGCAGTTTAAATTATTGGGATAGCAGTGCACTTTTTCCACTTATTGAGTGTTTTTATATTAAGAGGGCTGAGATAAATCACCTAGTGGAAGTAGGTGGTAGCCTGGTCTATCCAAGTTGGGAAACACATGGGAGGGTTTTGAGTGTAGTCATTTATTGCTGAGCTCATTCCCACTGAGATCAGTAATGCCATAGTCTGATGAAGCAGTGCTAATCTGTGAAAGCGCTTACCAGTTTTATTTATATTAAATTGTGTTGCCATATGGAACTACTGTGTTTTTTTATTTATTTATCAGTATTTTTCTTCACGTTGGTTCCTTTATTCAGTTGAGAGGTTTATTTTTCTTTTTACTGAATCCAAGGTGTTTTCACTGCATCCAGGTCTATCCAGGCTGAGATAAGGAACCTAACTGTATTTTTGCACTTGCATTTGCTAATTTAAAGGATCACTACTATTTTGCTGTATTTTCAAAGCATTTAAACAACTGTTTACCTGAAAAATCACTCTTCTTGTCTATCCGTTGGTTTCCTGATCTGCATTGATTTAAATTGCCTTGCAGAAGAGCAATCTAGCAGGGGACTTGGCTGTTTGGTGTTGGTCTGCACTTGAGAGGTACTTTTGCTGTGATTTTTCTGTAAGAACTTCCAGTATTACCCATCTTGTGGCAGAAGGCATTTGCCTGGTTTCACTGAGTTGGGAAACACTCCAGGGAGCTCAAAATGTATTGGTCAGGGAGCATAGGAGATACTTTAAAGCTTTTTTTCTTTGGCTATAAAGTAGGTGTGTTTATGCAGACCTGCTGTGGTTAGCTGTTCCCTGTATAATAGCAAACAGACTGTAAAGTTTATATAAAGTTACTACTACTTATGCTTTTAACCTGTAACATAGTAAGGCTTTGAGTAGAAATACTTTGGGAAGCTAGTCAGCATGTTGAGTAGCACTAATAACAGATCACAACACTACCTAACAACTAGCCTTAATCCCATACACCACACAGGTAACCCCCTGGAAAACCAAGTCCCTAAGCCATAACAGACCAACACTAATACAGTTCCTAACAATATGGATATGCATTTTCCTATTGTTTATGTTGTTAGCTTGACAGATGTGGACATACTGAAACAATGTAGCAATGTCTCATGTACTCTGACAATCCTTAAAGAAACTAAGACAGTATGTGAGAGACAAACATGCATAACGTCCTTGGAGACTAAAATCTTACTAACAAGGTTGTCAAGAACACACACTCTATATCCTACTCACATACTGCTCACCACACACAGACCATCTTATGCTGAGGCACTTAAAAGAAACCTTCCCAAACCTCAGGAACCCCCTAAGCCATCTAACAGCAACACCTGCCTTCTGCAGTCACTAAAGAATGTAAAAAAGAGAACACTTAGCTCCACACATAAAGCCTAAACCCAAAGGTCCCCAATGAGCAACCCCCTTAAGGCAAGCAGACTCCTTACCTTATCTCTTGTCATAGGGGATACTATTGTATGACATACAGATGCCCCTCTCACCAAGATTAACGAGGAGAAGATTATGGTTAGTTGCCTATCTGGAGCTAGGATCTGCACACATTCTGATCAGATTGGCAAAATAAACACTTTTTCCCTACTCACTTCTCCCAGCACTTCTCAGAACAGTAAATTAACTTCCATGAAAGCAACACATTCATATGTTTACATTCTGTATGGTGATCATGTTACAGTGGGGTTAGGAAAGTAACTTTTTTCCACTGTAGTGCGATCTTGGAGTTGGTATATTTAATTTACAGGGGGTGTGGGGGGTGCAGGGGGGCTTGCCCCCCTGCAGAAACATAGTAAAAAGTGTATTTCTTAGTCTGGTGTTGTTATAGGTGGAGGGGATGTTATTTAATTGTGCCTTGCAATTTTCTATGTTATAATGCACACTTTCAGTGTTCTGAGTTTATGTTGTTTTGGGTTTTCAGTGTTTTGGGTTTTTGATGTTATGGTCTCAATGCTTTGAATTTCAGTGTTATGAGATTTCAATGTTTTTAATGGGCCTACATATATATATATATATATATATATATATATATATATATATATATATACATATATATATATATATATATATATATATATATATATATATATATATATATATATATACACACACACACACACACACACACACACACATATATATATATATATATATATATATATATATATATATATATATATATATATATATACCATGCACAGCAGTAAACTAGCCTGTGTTGATCATACCGTCACACACAGGTATAGCTGTGTCCCTTCTAACACCTCCAGCAGATGTTACAGTGTTAGGACATTGCGTGTGATTACCTTCATAGAGTGCGGCTGTATCATAATAGTTGTACAAGTGTGTTTGTGCAGAACCCTCTCTGATCACTCAGAATCACATATGCTATGTCAGAGACATGGAATTACTGGTGGGATTATTTTGATATTTTCCATGATTGTGTGTATTTCTTTTAATGTTGACCATGAGCCTTTGCCTGTGTCCCACTTGCTGGAGACTTCTGCTGAGACTGCACTCATATTCAGGCAAATCTGTTTGCATAGCCTCACGGTATGCACCTAACCCCAATTGTATATCACATCCCTGATAGATGTCCTCTGCATTGTTCATATAAGGATGCTTATCTCACACAGACATCTTCCCCATTGTTATGTTGCCTTGTGTGACAGTCACATAATACATATTTTTACTATGCAGTCTATACTGCAACATACTGATGTGATTGGTGTTGCTGCTACAACTGTCTTCCATTCACATGCCCTCATCTGCTGTACATTAGATTGTTTCACCTGCCCTCTTTCCATGTGTTCATTCCTACAATTCATTTGGGTGACACTATACACACTTCCTCTGTTTATTTTACATGCCAGTCCATGTACCCTTATAGGTCATTTACACAAATAAGGTACAGAATGTCAGTAATGGGATTTCACAATAAATACTCTGCACTGTATACACTGTCCTGTACTGTGTTTGGACCATATACATAACTATCATACTCTGAACTGTCCAGATTTTCACATGATGTCCAGATTTTTTACTTATATCTTTTGGTCTGTTTTTTATAAATTTTGTGATTATCTGCCATATCACTGGGGTGATCTGAGGACTGATTTCACTAAATAACTGCAGACATTTGACTTTCAGGCTTCAAATCCTTCATAAAATGTGTCAACACAAAACTTGTTCTAACACATTTCTAAGTTTAAAAGAGCAAATAAGTAAAATCTGTCTCTATTTCTGGGTCATTGTCCCCCTATTATGCTGGGCTTTGTCCAGATTTCTTGCACTAAGATGTTGAAAGCTATGAGAACTGTATGCTAAACCCTTGTGATCATTGAGACATTCCACGCAAACACGTTAACTGACTGCTCTGACGTAAACAGGTTTGCTATCCATGTTGCTTTACATGGCTTTCTGGTTGGCAACACTGTTGCCAGGCACAAAAATGTGCTTATTTACATTTAAAAGAGGCGTGCTGGCATGAATATGAAATTAGTGCTGCTGCCCACTACGCATCACCTCACACATATAAACTCCATGTATGGCGTGTAGACTTCCTTCAAAGCCTAAATGGAGTTTACTGAATCCCAGGGTATGTTTAGAAGATTTCTGCTAACAGTAGTGGGACCTCTGTGTATAGCTGAAGGAGAACTTCACAGACTTCTAGCAGATTTGTTCAAGCTTCACTATTTGATGCTTGGCCTATATAGACAATAGCACCATAAAACAGTATGCTGTGAAGATGAGATAACATTAATTTTAATTTAGAGGTCATGCAGTATCTGATCGAGCTGAGACTTCTTAATGTTTGATTGTATCTTTGACCATAGCAAAGGCTGAAGCATCAAAAGAAAGTGAAGCACCTAGCATTTAAAAAAATGTACTTTATGATATTTGTGAAATGAATGCTACTGTAATTTGAAGCTTTGATATGAAATTCAGAGGAATAAGGCTGCAGTAATTGCTGTAAAATAGAGTAGAGTATGCTGACATTGATGATGAGGGAAGAGTCTAAGAGTTAAGCTTCCATAACTGAAACTATGCTTGCAGAACATTTGTCTGCCTCTTCTTGGTTAGAGCAGAGGACAGTTCAGCTATAATCACATGCATACTGGATCACAGATAGGGTGGCATAATATTTAGCAAGATGATATAATAGATGGAAATTATCCAGTATAGACATTTATGGAACATCTTTGTTGCTTATATATTTTATGTAGACTTTCTTGTCACACCTTACTTCATTTTTATCTCCTAAGTATGTAGGGAACAAGATGGCTGCTTTACTGTTCATTTGGGGTTCAGATAGACTGTTAAATCTGCATGGTTGATGGTATTAAAGGCCTTGTATATGCAGTATGTGGTTGATGGATACAATATATGCAGTGACAGACCTAAAATTGGGGAAAACAGATCTAGGCAGGTGAAAGTAACATACTGACACCCAAATATACACACAGTGGTGGGAGGGGTGGCCAATTAAGCAATTACAACAAAATACAATGAGCAATCTGCTGCTACTGAAAATCCAGATTCTTTAATGTACACTTCTTACTGAAAACGTTTGCTACATGTCTATGTACACACACACACACACACACACACACACGCACTCACACACCACACAAATACACACCCTCACACATATCCCTCCCTAAAACAATCCTTCCATACTAGAAGACTTCTACTTTTGAGTATCAGCAAACATCAAACTAAAAACCATCATACTTAGTGATGCCAACATTTACTGAGCAACCATTAACATTTCATGTAGCACTCATTCATTTAATCTGTCAATGTTATACAATTTAATGAAGCTCCAACCCACTTTAATAAAACCTTGCATTCTTTCTCAACTCTGGACTGCATCCTTACAACCCACCCCAAAAATTATTCCTGTCTGTCCCATTGCCTGACAACATTAGTGACTACCACTCAATTTCCCTGCTATTATGCAGTCAACAGACTAACACATTTCTACATTAACACTTTCACAGATGAACTCCATCATTTCCAGGCCTGCCTGTATCATTTGCACATGCCACATACTCAGAATCCCATTATGTTCAAATCCCCTGAATCAATGTCCACAGTTCAACATTAAGATCATAGGTATATTTGTCATGCAATTTAGCTAGAACCCAGAAATATCTTATGTATAGACCACAAGGTCTCTCATACTTCCTTCAATTTAAGCCCAAAGCCAGGCAGTATGGTGCAGATAATGGGCAAGTTATTTGGTGGCCTAGACATAGATTCCAGTATAGATGTCATGTCTGCTGGGGTCGCCTCTTGATTTCTATAGTACAGCAGGGGAAGGAGCAGATTTCACAGAGGAGAACAACCTTCATCAAAGTCATGTGCATATATACCTTATCAATATGGAACAATTTGTGTTCTTGAGCAATGGATGAAACTCATGTTTGGCTACTTCAGGGGCCCAGGTCCATTAGGTCAAATCAGTTGAAGTTGTTATTTGTAGCTTGCATCACTGATGTCTTCTTCTTTTACAAGATAACTCAAAATTAATTGTATGCATGATAATATGGGATCATCCACTTGTTAACAAGTTTCCTCTACATTAGCTCTTGGAAATAAGGTTAAAAAAGCTAGTAAGTGATGTACAAAAACAGTTGTGACACAGGATATTGACAGCAGGAAGTACTCTTTTGGAGTTAGAACAACTCAGAGAGTTAGGATTATAAGATTTTATTGAGCTTCAGCGTCTCTTCTGGGTCTAATTCCATCAATTTTCACTTGTAAACTGTATAACCCCAAGCAAGTAACTTAACTAGACAGTGCCCCTGGATCATCACTGAAAGGGAACATATATGTGGGAGAGTGGCCTAATGGTTAAGGTGTTTGCCTTACAAACACAAGGTACAGGGTTTGAATCTCACAGGAGATAACTGGCTAGGCTTAAAATGGCTCACAAGGGCAGTTAGCCTAGTACTAACCTGTGAACCTATGAACCTATGTCCAGTTGGTACACCAAGTTAACACATAATTAAAAGAGAAACTCTAGAACATGAAGATCCTCCTGTCTTCTGGCACTTAAAATAATTAACCCCCTTACCCCAAGTGTAAACTGTGAGGAGGACCATAAAAAAAAGACTAGACCTATTCATCTTCTCAGTTTCAGTAGGGTTAAGTTTGGTTTCACGGATATTTATTTTTATTTATTTATTTAGTTTTATTTTTATTTATTTTACATTTGTTAACCGGGAAAATCCAGCTGGACCAGGTCCATTTTCAGTGGATGCCCGGGGAGAAAAGCTCCACAATTAAGATATAGTAAGAAGTTACTACAATTAGAAATATACAAAATGGGAAGACAGTAGATTACTTACCCAAAAGTTAACAGGCAATGCAGGACTGAAATACAGTTAGATTCAATATTTACAAAGGTAGTATAGACAGTTTACATTTCTAGTAAGTGTACACTGAAAGAAGTAAAAAGACCAATGTGACTTATTCTAAGAGTATGTATTTCTATGCGAGTAGAATAGTGTGAATTCTAGACTGAAGTTGTTTGAAGGAGGAGAAGAGAAGGCATAGAGATTGTCAAGTGACACATGGACAGATCCAAGTTGTACTAAGATGAGATTTGAGTAATTTTTTGAAGTTTGTGTTTGTTGTAGTGGATATTCATTATAAATGGGCCATGACTCTTAAATGCTAAAACAACTGACCTTTTTATGGGGTTAGATATCTCTATAAAGTTCCATTTTATATTAATTAAGATGAAATATGCCAGACACCTTTAACAGTAGAAGATAATGATTTATTATAAAAATGACAGTAAGGCCTTCGGCCTTCTTCAGACTGCCATTAACCTAAAAACACAGGTTTAAATAATCAACAGTAAAAAAGTGCCAGCATAAAATAAACAATTCTACCTTTTAAAAAGCAATAGCACACTGATGTTAATGTTTGAAAGGTCTGTTCCCTTAAGAGCGCCTGTTAAAACTTTAGGAGTCATTAAGATTTGAAAAAACTGATACTGAATAAAACATGTTATTTTGACTGTGTAATCTAATTTTTTATATTGTTCCTGTACTTCATTTTCAACAGCATCAAAATATAAAATGCAGTCCTTGCACAGTCTACATGTTTACACAATGCATTATTAACATTTTTGCTCAGAACAGAGTTTACATGCTTATTAATCCTACCAAAAGAAATGTGCCTGTAGTTTTTTCTATGTAAAAGGCCTGACAGGTAGTGTAACTATCTGCATATACAACTTTTAATTGGTTCATAGATATGTACTAGGCTAGCTTCTATTGCAGGCCATTTTAAGCATAGCCAATTTTCCTTTCTGTGCTCGAATAACTTATCCCATTTAGTTAGAGACTTGCCTTATCCATCTCATGTTCAGTAATTATATTACTCCAAATGAGAATAACCCATGCATGGGATAAAGCATTTAGGAGCTGCATCTATCCATTAGTAATACAGGGGTAATCCTGGAGTCAGTTTTCTGTTTTCCATCCATGAATCTAAATTGTACTTGAAAATGGACAGGGATGAACTTTGCTTTAGGTGGACTGGGAGTTCCGTAGCAGTGATATCCTCTACAAAATATAACTGTCCCTCCAAACCATACTATTGATGTTGCAGAAGAGGTTTGATGCCTAGACCTAGTATTTCTGATGCCATTTGACTTGCAGATGTGCAGTTAATCCATTGGTACTGGGTTAACGGATGCCTTATATGCCAGATGCAGGTCACCTCTTAGCAGTCTGTAAGATACAGAGTATAGTGACATGGCTTTTGAGTCAGTCCATATAGGACATGTTGTTTAGGCCTCGTATCCTTTTAGTAAAATATCTCTGAAGTCATTCCAGTTGTTGCATGTGTCTGGACAGATGCATGCCAAAGGGGGCATTATATTCAGTGAATGGCCTAATGAGGGTTGAGTAAAGAGGGACAATGATGTCCTTAGATTTAGACAAAATCCTTTTGTTTATAAACTGTGCAATATAGAAGAACTTTCTTGTAACAATAGGCACATGTTGGTCAAAAGATAGGTCAGTCTCCATATAGTTTCCCAAATCCAGAATAACTGAGTAAACTCTTAGGGGTCTATTGTCAATGTGGTAGTTCCCTGGAGTAGATGACTTCTAAAAGGATACAGTAATGCAGTATTTGGCATAATGTTTCAGACCATGATTTTGACACAAGTTGTTTATATGAGACAGACCTTCATGCAAGATGGATAAGTTATTTGGGGATTCAGTGGCTGCTCCTAACTTGCAGGCATTTCCAAACTTAGTCATCCAGAACCCCTTGGTGTTGGCATTTATTTCACAAATGTAGATGTCAAATAAGAGATGCCCCAGCACAGAACCCTGGGGGACTCCTCTGGTGACTGGTCTCTTTGTGGAGGTAACTTTCCCTTTTTTGATTACCTGTGTCTTACACGTGAGCCAGCTGGCAATCCAGTGGGTGACATAGGGGTTTATTCCCACTTTATTTAGCTTTTCTACCATGCCTGAGTGGGGTATTATGTCAAAAGCTTTAGCCAGGTCAAAGTGTGCTGTGTATATCAGTTTGCCTTCATTCATTGCTTTGACCTTTTCAAGAAATCCACCAGGCTGAGAAAGCATGATCTACCCCTGACAAATCCAAACTGAGATGAAACTAGTATTTGGATGTTCCCTATGTCCTGGTTGATTAATTCTTTAAGTCTTCCCATGGCTTTGGATATGAAGCTGGTCAGACAACATAAAGAAAAGTGTTGTGAATGAAGAAAGGGAAAATAAACATACTGTTCAAGATGGAGAATCTTGACAAGGAACTGTGAATTTTGAGAAACAAAGGAATAAAACTATAAAAATTACTAATACATAGTTGAGGAAGAGTGAGGAAAAGCACCATCAGGTCTTGATCTGACATTAGAAAAAAATGTTGATTTTGGAGCAGCAGTGGATATTTTGAATATGCGGGACAAGAAAATAGAAGCTGTAAGACCAAAAAAAAAATGAATGCATACATTATATATATATATATATATATATATATATATATGAAAAATAAAAGTCAAGCATGCAAATGTAGTTAAGACGAAAGTAAATAATTCTGTAGCTAATGTGGGGTGGGGGTGGGAAATTGCCACACTGAGAACATTGCTTAGCTAAGGGGAACATTTGTAGTATGTATGGTAAACTTTGATAGTGTGGATAAGATTTACAGTACAAAATGAAGGATCACAACAGATGTTAATGTATTGCAGAGAAACTGAGAACACTAATGTAAGTAGTTAACAATGGCTGTGATGAATAGTCATGTGTGTGCATTAGAAATGATTATGAAAGCAGCAAAGGACCAGATGTAGCAATAAAAATAATGAACGTGGAAAAGAGAGTATGATGGTTCTTCTGGTGGCATAGTAGAAAACATCCTTTAATAAAATGTAATTAGCCAAGGATGTAAAATCGTGATGAAAGTCTATTTGCATACAACTCAGTAGTACACTGACCTGCAAAAGGATAATATGAGACAGAGACCACATCACATAATAAGGAAACAAAAATATTTTTAGTTTATTAGAAGGGACTGAATCTAGTGTTAGGGTATCATATACCAAGGTTATCAAACATGGCTATGATTCAAAGTAACATAAAGAGTGATACAGAAGGAAGTAACAGACTTGACAACTTATTTAGATGACGGTTAGGAAAACTGAAAAATGATTGACTTGGGTTACAGACAAACATAACATTAGCCACAGAGCATTATTCTCAAAGATAAAGTCTGAATCATATGGCATCACCAGATATGAATTGCTGAAACCATGAATACAAAAAAAAAACAACAGATATAGTATCCCAAGGGAAAAAAAAGACAAAAGTAGCAGTAATGGCTGATTTTGCTACAACCCAGTGATTACCCTCGCTGATATTTTTAAAGGATTTACAAGCAAGAATGAGAATAATACAGAAGAAAGATAAACATAAAGTTGTAATAGTAGTAGGATCAAGTGAACAAATAAATAATTTGCAGTCATACTTAAATATTCAGACAATGCACATAACCTTGTATAAACTGCAGAAGGTGGGAATTCTGAGTACATTGCAGGTGCTGAGAAGAGCTCTCTTATCTAACACTGAGGACTGAAGCAGTACTGATTTCATGAGCTGGAATCATGCTGTGATGTAGGAATGGGGTCAGTTCCTATCACAGTGTTAGAAACACAAAACATGGAGAAATTAAAAGAGAGAGAATACCATTCTATCTAAAAATAAAATGAACGAAAAAAGAGCTACGCAAAATGTCATAACTGAAGATATAATATGGTTTGCATCTTTATGCTCACCTCTAATTACACCTCCAAAACCAATTATGACATAAGAAGTAAGGATATATTCTGATTTGAAGGTAGTAAATGCAACCACATTAGGTGAAGGAAACATGGCTAATAGTAAATTGTATCATTAGTAAAATATGTAGAGCACAGTGTTTAATAAGACATTACTCACAGCATAAATGTCACCTGAACAACAGAATCATCCTGACCTTTTCCACAGATACTTGTTTCATGAGGCATAAGAAATTTATTTTTAATGTTAAATCTGCTTATGAGATATTCCAACACATAATATGATAGATCATACAAGGATCACAAATGAGTGATGTGTGTGTGTGTGGCAGAACATAAAAAAAGAACTTAATTGTAGACTAAAAAAGAATATTTTTCAGACTGAGTAGAGGGTTATCATTAAAAAAGTGAAAATCTTATGGAGATGTGCTTGTGTTTCTTTGTTTTGGATTTTTAGGCAAGAGAATGGCACCAGACTCATAAAAATACATGACATAGTAACATTAACTGATGTTAATTGATTTAGAAACCTGCAATGTATAAGAAATTTTAGTACTACTAAAGCACCACCATGTATTTACAAAAGGAAGTATCATACTGATGGTTTAAGTGACTTCAAAACACTAACAGTCAGAGCAAAGGCTAGGCTCACAGTGGTGTCATACCCTGACCCTCAGTTTCAAAGAGTGCTGGAAGTAGATGAAAATTCCATAGGTCTGGGAGCTGTCCTTATTTATGAGCAGGATGGCCAACAGAATTTGACAACATCTACCAGCAGAGCATCCTCAAATACAGAGAATAAATTCACCCACACAGAGACCAAATGACTGCCAATGGTATGTTTTGTGAACTCTTTCAAACATACTTGCATGGAATGACATTTAAACTAATCTCTGAACATGAACCAGTGGCAACAATTTTAACTAGCCACGACAAACACACATCCTTAGAAGGGAATGATGATCATAGCAATTGCAATTGTATTAGTTAACAACGCAGCATAACAGAGGAAAACAAAATATAACCATTTAATAAGACATTGTACAGTCGCAACAAGAAAGGAAAAGAGATGTAACAAAGCAGCTAAAAACTAAGTGAACATGACAGCTAAATATGCTGTCCCAGGAAACCTAACCCTGAAAAAGAAAAAAAATAAGAAAAGGATGCTTTTTAAAAGCACTGGAAAGAACTCTCCGGGGCACAAAAAGATAAACCCCGGGATTCATGAAGCTCGACGGAAAGGCCGGCATTAGGCTTGCACCGACCGTGCGGCGTGAAGATGGCACAGTAGCGCCAAATGCATATTAATGAAGGCGTGCTGCTGCCACAGCCATGTGCATAGGAAAGGAACGCGAGTGCATAGGGCATGCCAAAGTGCCGCACAGAGGAGTGGAAATGTCAGCTGTCAACATGCAACCTAAAATGCTTGCATATAACAATTTTCAAGCAATAGTAATCACATCTGTCAGTGTCCATGGATACTGAAATGTATGCAAAGCATGCAAGACAGTTCCTGCAAACACAAAATGAAGAATTAAACATAAATGCATGGTAGGGAATAACGGGTACCTATCCCGTGAACAAATGACATTGAAAACCTTGTGCCTGTAGTCCAACTCAGTGTAGATAGTTATACCAAGTGGAAGTGAAACACATCATATGTTAGCACGCCGCCAATAGGTACGTCCAGCCCAATGGTCAGGGTCACCAGCTGACCCATATTGTGAGGGAGGGTTCACAGCCGGGCAGATGTGTCCATAACAAAAAATACGATAAATGTACATATCTTGCAACCGTATGACCGAATTATATCCCACAACTCATGTAATAGTCGCATACAATAGGTATGTCTGTATTTCACATACCAAATGTTTCAGGAAATAGAATAAGCATGTAAACGAAACAGAAGGAGCATATAAACTGCTACAACAACATGTAGGCTGAAAGTAACAGTATTATCCGTATCATTGACTGTGGGTACGTGTTGTCCAGTACATTCGGATATGTGTCCGGAATATATCCCATCCTGGACATAGGAAAAGGTGGCATCCTACCAATGATTAGAACAGTCGGCCAAAATCTGCACATCAGCAGTCCAAGCCGAAATTGTCAGGATGTGTCACAGTTGAACTGGTATTACCCGGGAATACCAATCATGTCATGAAAGTTAAGTATGGGCGTGTACCTATGTGCGTGAGGTATAGCATGTGGAAAGTCAAACATGCATCCGCCCAACGTAAAGGCATTCCCGGTTCAAATACGACTATAGCACATATTAATTGTGTAATGAATGCCTCTGTGCTGTAAAGCATTTATACATGTAAAGGTGACCGCGTTCGCATGGGTCAGTTAACCGGATTCCATCAAAGTGGTACTTTCATAAGGAATAAGGCACATGTAATCCCAAAGAAGTGCCTGTATACATATGTAACTCAGAATAAGTAGATGCAAGTGTGCTCATGCAGTGTACAGCTATTAGCATAGCAAATGTATGTTGTCTTGTACAGCTGTAACTTTTATATATATAGATAGATAGATGTGTGTATAGATAAATATCCACAGACATAACAGAAATATGCAATTATATATCTACATATTTATCTATATATAGATATATATATATATATATATATATATATATATATATATATATACAGATATATATATACATATAGA
Organism: Protopterus annectens; assembly: GCF_019279795.1. Classification (NCBI taxonomy): domain Eukaryota; kingdom Metazoa; phylum Chordata; order Ceratodontiformes; family Protopteridae; genus Protopterus; species Protopterus annectens. The sequence goes on from NC_056726.1 coordinate 1,195,394,370, forward strand.
TATATATATATATATATATATATATATATATATATAGATATATATATATATGTAGATATGTAAGGAACGCCGAAAGATGAAAGCAAACATAAGGGTTGTGAAGGGAATCCAGAGCAAGTAAGGAATTATGAAGTGCTCGCAGCGTATGTCATATAAGGCTGCACAAGTGTGAGTAGAGCACTGCTCTTCACACCAGAGGCAGGGTTATACCAGTGGCCATAACATCGTTGAAGTGCTACGTCAACATTGTAAACAGACGGAATGTAGTACGTGTTGCGACCACCTACACTTGTAACCTGCAAATCGTTTGTAATCCATAACACCAGGAAAGGCATGTATGTGCAGATATGAATGGATGGTGAGCCTGTGAATACACGAGGTGGTACAAATGTGTGTAGGGCCCCAACGCTCATGAGAGGACAATGTGTAAAGGTGTGTCATGGCTGCGATATGAGGTGTATAATGGCTGTTATGCATGGAAACTCAACATGGGTGTGCAGGAGAAACTATGGATATGCGATTATGGACACAGGAGTGCTAGGGTATGTTGCTCCGGGTGCAATGGAGTGGCCCGTGGAGGTCATCTAGTACATAGGTGCGATTCCCAGATAGAGCATCATTTGCATGGAGACATGCGTGAATGGGCGACGTTGTCAGACGCCAGCGCCAGGGCTGGCAGCCTGGCACGTAAAACCTATACGCCACCCATGAGTGGAACGGAGTTCTGCTGTGACAACCCCAAACTGGGAAAAGCAGAAAGACACAACTACATGAAGACAACAATATGTTGACTATCAGAAAAATATGTATTATATGTATACTAAATGAGTTAACACATTTTTCATTCTATTTCATATGCACTATTTTATATATAGTTGAATTTCATATGAGACTAAAAGATGCTTTTGAAACTGCAGTGTGCTTTCCGAAACTTGCAAGATGCCTTCTGACCTAGTAATTGCTAGCACAGCAATATTCATGTTTATGTCTTTTGGAAATGTACTTGAGAAGCAGGTGATTATCTGCTAGGTCAGGAAGTAAAGAATGAACAATGCTATATTCTGTAATGTAATGATTTTAAACAATCAGCTCTGTTCGAAGTATGAGAACATGCACAGCTGCAGAAGTTAGAGATAACATAGACAAAGGACTGTTGGAGAAATGAACTGCAATCTATACTTGCTTTGTGCTCGAATTAGCCATAGCACCTTGAATGGTAACATTGCATATATCTAACTGGTGGTAGCCAAGGCCACGTTGTTTTTCTTAGGAAGTTTCTCACAAAAATTGATAGTACAAGCAGAAAATCATGAAAACAACTGCTATGTACTTCAGCTTGGTAGGCAATGTCTTATTAGAAAATGTATAAAAATGCTTGCATTTCCTGATTCTAGTCAGACAAACTCTGTATTAGCACGTTTGTGTCTCCTTGCTGCAAGATTAAAGTGCCTTAACCTGAACCTACCGTGTATTGATAATTTTTAAAGTATATTTTTCCTTTGACAGTTTGGTCCTTCGGATCGGAAAACATATCTCTCACTCTAGCTCAGGTCAGAATTGAGCCCAGTGGCATGCACCCATATGGAGAAGTGGCCACATTGGCTCTTCTGCTTTGAAAGACCTCCGACTGAATTGTCGTTCGAAAGAGGCCAGCCACTGTTTCTGATCTGGGATTGGAGGACGTGTCAACGTTCCGGTAGGATCAAGACATGGAGGGTCAGGTAAGGAGGAATTTACCTTTTTTCTGTTTTAGATCAGGGACTTGTTAAAGTATTATTGTTTTGTCAGGGAGATTTGCATGTGCAGATCAGGGACAAAAAAAAAATAATATTGCTGTCTTGTCATAGATCAGGGAAACAGAATAGGTAGGCAGTTATTCTAGATAAACTGTGAAAAGGTGTAAATCATGGTACCATGTGATAAAAAGGGTTATGTAACAATTTCTAACTTAGCTAAGGCAACATGGGAAATCAGTGCACAAAAAGTTCCCGAGACCCGCCCTTAACCGAAGACGCAAAATATATGCAATTACAGCGTGCCAATAATGTTAGGTATTATACAAAATGGGTTAATAAATACAAATTTGACGGTAATTTAGATAAACCTTCACTTATTAAACTTGTTAGACAACTTAAAACAGACGTGAAAGGTCAGCTAAAAAAGCAACAACAATTAGGAGTCCCTCAGGCACACAGGTGGCTTGAGGAAGCAAACCGCAGGGAACAAAAAATTAAAAATTCAAAAGCAATGTTCTTAGATAAAGAAGACAATAACTTGGTAATAGCAACAGCCCCTCCACCCCATCCGCTTCCCTTACCAGAATATGAATCGAGTGGTCAAGCTGATCCACCTCCGCTATACCCAGCTGTTCCTGCAAAACCCAAACCATTTGTCAGAGATCCTATCGAGACCAGTTCTCGAGCATGCAACTTAAGAGGGGATATTGAATTATATGAGATGAATAAAAATTCACAAGCTATGAGTGAAGAAGAGATATGTCCACTCATAGAAGTACCAAATCCGCAGGCAGGACAGGACCCAACTCTTCTAGTATATAGACCGTGGACACCAGAAGATATCGGGAAAGCCACAGAGGGTATTCCCCATCCAAAAGTTAATTTTAAAAAATTCTTAGAAGAGTTACAGGGCATGAGGTTAAGTTACCATTTGAATGGAGAGGAAGTAGAGATAGTAGTTAGACAAATTGTAGGTCCAGATTGGCACATGATCAGTGGCAACTGGAATCCCCATGACGCAGAGCTTAGACCACTCCCACATAGTAACATAGAACTGGACAACAGAGTGAAAGGTCTGACAGACCGAATCTCTGAGAAATGGAAGCCTTGGGCTGATTGGACTTGCATTAATCAATGCATACAACAAGAAGGCGAAACTGTTGATAGATATTATGCCAGATTATTAGAATGTTTTAATAACCATTGTGGAATGCAGGTACCTGAAGACCAAACACATGATTCCCCATATGAGCAACAGCTAAAGAATGCATTTTTAAAAGGCAGTATTGCACCCATTAGCAGCTTTATTACAAAGCACATGGTAGATCATCGTACAAGTAGATTACAGTCACTACTTGAATATGCAAGACATGCCGAAAGGCATATTAATAGCAAAAAGCAAAAGAAAACTCAAGTATTTGCAGTAGAAGACGGATCAGAAGTCTTTGTAGTACAAACTGGGAAGAAGGGTAAGAAAAATACCCAGGGAAACAAACAATCTGATAAACAATCAGAGGACTTTGAAGAGAGAAAGAAAAGGGGTGAATGTTTTAAATGCGGGAAAAAGGGACATTTAGCAAGGGATTGCAGGCAAAATAAAAAGGTAACCACAGAAGACAAGGAGGGTGAGGACTGACTATATGGTAGTCAAGAATAACTGGATAAGAATAAACAAGAAAAGACAAGCGCAAATGTGATAGAAGGGGTAGAGGATGTGCTAGAAGAGGTAGAGGATGTGCATGAAATCACAGATAATGAAGAAAATGAAATTTTAGACTTGGCATTATTGAGCCTCGAGCTCTACTTAGCAGACACAAAACCGGAAGTTACACTTCTGGTAGAGGGGAGGGAAGTTAAATTCCTGTGTGACTCGGGCTTCACGGACCTTGATACATCCTTCCAAACTACCAGAGAATTCAGAATCACTTGACTACATATTAGTAAAAGCAGCTAATGGACAGCTGTATTGGGAGCCACTCTCCCACAACATAGCGATAACTGACCCAGTTTCAGGGATGACCCAGAAAAGCAAAATTGTTGTTTCTGCAAAATGCCCAGTGAATCTCTTGGGCAGCGACCTAATGCAGATATTTGGCATAGCCGTAGTTCCAACTATGCAGGGTATGGAAGCACAGCGACAAATGGATACTTTTGTAGTGCGACCGGAGGGTGAAACATTTTATTGGTACAGCCAGGACTTAGTTATGACTGGTCCAGGGGCAGTAACCGAAGAACTGATGAACGTAGCCATCAGTAAATCCCCCTCCCTGGACACTGATAAACAGCATTTGTTGCATTGCACTCTATATTACTGTAAGAGACCAGGACCTGATAAAGAATATGAGCGAGAACTGTTTAGAAACCATGCTAACAGATTGGTATTACAAAATTTGTACTGGGACACAGAAGGAAACAGTGTAGTGAGCTGTTCATTGCCCCAGGAATTCCTAGCACTTTACAAATCTAATTGATTACCACATGTGAGTTTAACTAAAGATAGAAATTTGAAGTGGGCAGACCTAGGATAAAAAGTCACTAGGTGGGAAAAGCAGACAGGGTTAGAAGTTTCCGAACAAGGAGTACAAAAGCAGAAATTAAATTGGATAATGCAGACACACCCAGCTGTACAATCACAGGCAAGTGAGGATAGCTGAGTAGCACTCTTACTAGAGGAAGAGGAAAAAGCCTTACGAGACATACCAGAGACTCTCTGGTCAACAGGGAAATCAGATGTAGGACTTATTCGTACAGCAGGACCAGTTACTATCACGCCAACATCAGCACTTAGACCACAAAAGAGACAGTATCCCTTGAGAAAGGATGCAGAAATAGGAATCAAACCTATAATAGCAGCCTTACTTAAGGAAGGAGTCTTGATAGAATCTCCTGATTCACCATGTAATACACCCTTATTTCCTGGTAGGAAAGCAAATGGAGAATGGCGTATGGTCCAAGATTTACAAGCTGTAAATGACCCAGTTATACCCAGGGCACCTACAGTGCCAGATCCACACACTTTATTGAATAATTTGAAACCTCAACAAAAGTATTTTTCTGTGGTAGATATTAGCAATGCATTTTTCTCAATATCGATACACCCTGACAGCCAACATTGGTTTGCATTTACATTTTAGGGGAAACGGTATACATATACGAGACTACCACAGGGATATTGTGAAAGTCCAACAATATTCGCACAAGAAATGGCAAGTAACCTGGCAGGATTTATCCCACCGAAAGGCAGTCAGATTTTACTTTATGTAGACGACATTCTGCTGGCAGCCCCCACCCAGCAAGAATGCAGAGAGGATACCATAGCATTACTACAATTTTTAGCCACCCAAGGACACAAGGTAAACAAAAACAAACTGCAACTTTGGAAAAAACTGGTTAAATACCTGGGATATGTAATATCCAAAGAAGGCAGAATATTAGATGAAGACAGAAAAACAGCAATATTACAAGCACCAAAACCAACTACCAAGAAGGAAATGATGTCCTTCCTGGGTACTACTAACTTTTGTCGGAGTTGGATTCCAAACTATGCCTTGGAATCTGCTCCGCTGACCAACTTGATATTCAAAAAGCCGATGGCAGCACAAGATTTATTACAGTGGACACCAGAAGCAGAATCAGCTTTCTGCAAATTGAAACAACTGATAGCTTCTTCATTAGTTTTAGGATTACCATACTATCATAAACAATTTTTCCAAACTGTAGATTGTAAGCAAAGTTATATGACATCAGTGTTAACACAACATTGGGGACAAACAATGCCCCATAGCTTACTATTCATCACAGCTAGACCCAGTGGCGCGATCCTTGCCCCACTGTGTACAAGCAGTAGTCGCAGCTGCAATGGCTGCAAGAAAAAGTAGCATATCTTTCTCCTGCTAGACATCTTTCCTGTATGACTATACTGTTGAGCCAACCTCATATGACAATTGAACGATGCACAACTTTGAATCCGTCAACCTTGCTCCAAACCCCTGCAGATGGCAAACCACACTGCTGATTCTAGTCAGACAAACTCTGTATTAGCATGTTTTTGTCTCCTTGCTGCAAGATTAAAGTGCCTTAACCTGAACCTACCGTGTATTGATCATTTTTAAAGTATATTTTTCCTTTGACATTGACGTACAGTCACAGTAACACAAACACACACTGTATCAACAGTAATAATATGAATGTGCACAGAAACAAACAGTAGCAGGAATAATAGGCTGCGCATATGAGTAATAGGTCGAATGATACTGTATCACATCCCAGTTAGCAGCGGCACCCCAGACATGAAATACGTGCGACATCTGTCCCGCTGTATAACGTGCAATATACTGAGCACAAGTTCACTGGAGTGAAGTGTCGGTGTCATAATGACTAAGACAATAGTATGCTGTTGAAGCAGAGATAAAACCCAATACGTATGTGTAAATGTCCATGTCCGGGAAATGTATAGGTTAAAGGACACACAGATGTATATATAGATAAAAATGTATATATACATATATCTATATTAATTTACATACACATATATATTCATACGGATAGATATATATATACACACACAAGGATAAACTACGGATATATATATATATATATATATATATATATATATATATATATATATATATATATATATACACAAACAACAGGTAGTGATATATACACATACACACAAAACAAAATATATATGTCAGTGTAGATATACACATGTACATAAATAGGTTACTTCACAGCAATCAGGGGTAACATATTTACAGCCCGGGCATATGTGACTGGGAGGTCCAATAAATAAATGTTGTACCCCCCACATCACCCAGCTAGGCCGGACAGACATACAGACAGGCAATACAGATCAATACACTGCCGCTGTCCAAAACACCGGTAGGAAAGTACCAGTGGGAGAGTTCTGCAAGGTCTACACTTTAAACATGCATAACGGTGTCCCTTGCGGGACCCCAAAAATTCAGGGTACGTGTGAATCTGCTGACATCAATACAGGCAGGATGTAGGTGTACATGGAACAGCAGGTTGTGCAAGTGCGATAATACATGGGTTGACAAAACGTACGACATGTGTCCCGAGATGGGGAGAGTGGGAAATGTGTAGGGGTGTGCTCATACCCCAACTGTGCTCTCAGTAAGTATTTGTCACGACTGCTGTAGAGGGGTGCCAGGTAAGTGGACCATGGGTATGCATTAATGGGCTTAAGTGTGCAGGTGCTGGTTGACAGAGATGTAGTAGGCCCGCCCAGTGGAAGTCATTAATATTCCTATGTGGGCATAGCATACACCTACACCTCCCAAACCTGAAAAGCACATCTACCGGATAGTCTGTAAACCATCGGGGGAATACATACAGACCAAATCAGTGCCGTGCCCCCGATTAGCATAGACGTCCATAGTTATGTATCAGAATGTAACAAAGTCCAACTAAACACTTCCAGAACTAGTGATATTAGGTGCACAAGTGGCAGAATACAGGTAATGACAGATGACAACATGTATGAATCATAAACAGCATGTACCTCGACAAGCGTGAATGAATACGTATGCTCTGTGACTGTGAATGTGTCTGGTTAATAGAACCAATCATCTAAATGTGTCGCACAGGGTGTTATGCATTGTTCCTGATACAGCGTTCATTCACACCCATTGGTATGTGAGTTCTGCTACTGATGGAAAGTGCATAATTTGCTGACCACCTTAGGTAGATGATAGCATAATAGAAGAGGTTCAACACCCGTACGCCTGCGAGGGACACACCCATCTGGGCAGTTGTGTCCTGCAAAATGACAGTTATGGCACATGGCCTGTGAGTTCAGAAATGGAGGCTATATAGTGTGTGTAGTGGTGTCAGACATCAATTTGTTGTATCAGTAACAGCTACATGTAATAGGAAACAGTATTATCAATTATAATGCTACACGAATAACCTTAACGTATGCAAACCGTGGAAGTCGTCCGTTTACTACTGGCTGTGGGTATGTGTTGCCTTGACACATGTGATAGCTCTACATATAGGGTCTATAGGGCCAGCACCATTCTGAATGGCCAAAGTGGAACCTGCTCTGTAGAAATGTCAGATATACTAGGGCAGAACATACCTACAGCCATGCATAGTACAGAAATATACATATCGGAACAAATCAAAGCGTAGTCTAGCAGCAGTAAAGTTGCTTATGCCACTACATATGACATATCGACGTGTCAGGTATACAAGACCTGTAACAAGCAACCAGTACAGACACGTACAACATGAGAATGTCCCCTAATCAGGACAGTTACAATGGCTAGAGTATTGTCCATACCACTCAACTGTCCCTGAATGACAGGTACGTCCCTGAGTTTGACTGAAAGTTTAACTCTGTCCCTCTTAATCCCTCCTAAAATTAGTGGCTGTTGAAGGAAAGGTGGTGAATTACACTTACTGACTAATGACAATAAGTAAGAGTTATAAACAACTGTTACTTCAGAATATGTGTATTAAGTCATATGCTCTGATTCTGTCAATGTTTCAAGTTAATAGCACTACTTTTGTAAAAGTGTCCCTGATTTTTCTTGACCTGTCCCTGATTCTGCAGAAATGTGTCCCCGATTGGTGGAGAGTTCTGCTATTGTCACATGAGATATGCATGATGAGGGACTGTCCCAGGTAAAGTGGGAAAGGTGTCACTCCTACAGTCTCCCGTTGTGCAGTCTGAAAGGTGGACAACGTGCAGTAGGTATGCGGTAGCATGACTCGGCGGACAGCTGCGTTAAACTCAAGTCACATGTCAGCATTGCAGAGTATTGGTTCCCATGTATCAGGCAGATGGGAGCAGATCATATGAGGAACACGCATATAATATGATTACGTCACTGGACAGGCCGCCGAGTCCGTACAGTCGAACGCCTGCCATCGCAAAATGGTTAGACATACCCGATACTGTAGTCATGTGATATGCATCACAAGGGATTGCACACACCCAGTGTGAGTGATAAATCTAAGTGGAAATGTCGGTGAGCGAGCGGCTGTAAGCGTGTTTGTCTACCAGTATGCCAGTAGTGCACTGTCAAAGACATGTGGAGTCTAAACGTGTATAAGGTGCTGTGACCAGAGGTCAGCAGTGCTTAACACTGTGCAAACCCATGCACAACTGCTCCCACATGCTGGAATTGCCTTACCCAGTCTGTATCCAAAGGCGTCAGCCTGTCCGCAAACAAAGAACCGCCCTATACACGTGATGGTAGAAGTACCCTGCGCACATAGCTCATGTGAACTAACAATAGACCATGGCATATGTACAGACAATAGACCACACACACACCATACAGCGCAGACATCCAACAGTATAGCAATGTACTGGCAGATATGTCCGGACCACTGGTGTATGCATGCCTGGTTGGCCTGTATTTCAGTGTGTGAGAATGCCCAGTATGACTGTTACGCATGTTGTCGACCGACATTACCGTCATACCGTCATGTGTGAGCATGCCAAGTATGGTCAACTGTATTGCATGTGTCACATGTCCAGATAGTTAGTACTGTGTTGCTGACCCCTCCATTCTACACAGACAGGTGTCATGCTGTGTCTGCTGGGTAGCTAATGGTCATGTGGCATTGACAGTTGCTACATGTCTGCATAGCATGGGGGGACATCCAACCACAACCACAGTCCTACACAGCACCGTGGGTGGTGCACATGACTCTCACATGTGTAGGTTTGATGGGGGGCACAGCCAACAGTTGTACACATCTGCTGCTACTGTACTGGTATGCCGGGTACTCCATGTCAGTGTGTGGACCTACCTAAATTGCTGGTTGGAGGGATACCAGGGTACGTCAGTTCCCAGCTTTAATTACCAGCACAGTGGTGTTGGACGTCCTAGCTTACACAACCTACATCAAACTGCATGGCCTGTTGTCATCTGTGTGTGTCTTAGGGGGTTGGGGATCATTCATTGGCCATATCCATAGGCCATCGTATATCATTTGTCTGTATTGGTCCACATCTGTCCAGCTGCATGGAATGTGTGTGGGATCTACGGACACACATGATGGTCAGCCCATAATCTGCAGTGGGTTAGGACACCCTGTGTACTACAGGCTACCATTGTGACTCCTCATATGTGCTACAGAGGTCATGGTGCCACTATGGATGTGTACTGTCTGCTGCCCTAACATTTGGCCACCACAGTCACTTGCATGCTCACATACATACCATAGCAATGGGTAACTACACATTCTAATACAACTGCCACGTGTTAGGTCAATAGACATACCCTGGGTGTGTTCCAGACTTGAGGATGGTGCTGGAGAGCTGCCTATGTCGGATGCACACAGTGCACCTCCTATACATGGCCGAGCACAGGTACTGTCATGTTTGGCATCCATTGTACTGTGTGCGGGTCAGAGAGGGGAAATCCGTGGGTACTTACTGTGTCAATGCATATGCCTTGTGTTGCCTCTTTGCCAAGGGCAGGTCATACTGTGCACGGACTGTGCCCTGCTCTGATAGTTCCTTCACCAAGTCATACTGTGCCTGTACAGGCCTTGGCAGTGGTGTTGGTCTGTGTGGCCCTGCCCCATGCTGTTCCTGCTGCAACTGTTACTGCAAGATAAGATTGTGTAGCATAGCAAATACCATAACAACTTGTATGCATGTAGCTTGTGAATACTGCAGAGCTCCAACGGATGTGTCTGGATACCAGAACTGTGAATTGAGCATCCCAAACACATGCACAAGTATATGTCTTGCCTGTGCATCCGCCTCAGTATGGTGTGAGTGTTCAAGTCTGTGTACATTGCTGATTGGTGTCATCAGCCATGGCACCAGTGTTTACCCAGCATCCCCCACTAGGAGACTGTAGGGGATGTCCATATTGGCATTGGTGTGCTACAGCTGTGTCAGAAGCCATATATTGGACACATCATAGCTTCCAGGGCAGACAGCACACACATTCAATCTCATGCCCAGGCCATTGCATATGGCCTAGCTGTTGGAGGGTATGCCCCTGCAGTGACTGTAGGCCCTACCCCACTCACCGGGTGGTGCTATGATGTGTATGTGTGTGCAGGCTATAGCACCCAGTACCCAAGGGTAGTCATCCATGTGGTTGAACAGATGCATATTGCTGGTCTACTAATCACATGTGTTGAGGACATGTACGTGCTCACTAGCATGTGTTGACATGGCGTCTGTGAACTGCTGCAATACTCTGGATGCAGATGCCTGTGAGATACCTATGTTGTCCCCAGTTGTGCTGTGTGAGGTACCTGTGGCTAGTACATCTAGTCCAAACACAAACTCGTGACGAGACGGCCGTCTGCCCGGCCAACCAACCTTGTAGAAAACACCAAAGCCAGCAAGATAGTATCACCATTTAATCAGAGGAAAAGCGGACAAAATGTCCGAATTCAAAAACTCATACTAGTTTCGGCACCAGCCTTCATCAGTGAGTGAAAATAGTCAAAAAATCCATAGTCAACGTCAGTTTAAATATTGTGGTAAACCAATAAAAAGAAAGACATTTGCATATGGCTTCTGAGTTAGATTTAAAGCAACATGACACAATTGGTTCAAATATATATCCTCATACAACACAGATGCTCATAAGCTATAGTTCTAATTATGAACTAAAATAACCTAAAACAAATTGTGACAT